>NC_134354.1:126344304-126576804 GCF_048569485.1 Anomaloglossus baeobatrachus
ATAATACCTCGTAGTAGAGCCGTAAAACGGCCCTTTCCTACAGGTGGGCAACCGCCGCCTGAAGGACTCGTCTACCTAGGCTGGCATCCGCCGCAGCATAGGTATGCACCTGATAGTGCTTCGTGAAAGTGTGCAGGCTCGACCAGGTAGCCGCCTGACACACCTGTTGAGCCGTAGCCTGGTGCCTCAAAGCCCAGGACGCTCCCACGGCTCTGGTAGAATGGGCCTTCAGCCCTGAGGGAACCGGAAGCCCAGCCGAACGGTAAGCTTCGATAATTGGCTCCTTTATCCACCGAGCCAGGGTTGATTTGGAAGCCTGTGATCCTTTACGCTGGCCAGCGACAAGGACAAAGAGTGCATCCGAGCGGCGCAGGGGCGCCGTACGAGAAATGTAGAGTCTGAGAGCTCTCACCAGATCCAACAAGTGCAAATCCTTTTCACATTGGTGAACTGGATGAGGATAAAAAGAAGGTAAGGAAATATCCTGATTGAGATGAAAGGGGGATACCACTTTAGGAAGAAATTCCGGAACCGGACGTAGAACCACCTTGTCCTGGTGAAACACCAGAAAAGGGGCTTTGCACGACAACGCTGCTAGCTCAGACACTCTCCGAAGTGAAGTGACTGCTACTAGAAAAACCACTTTCTGCGAAAGTCGTGAGAGGGAGATATCTCTCATTGGCTCGAAAGGTGGTTTCTGAAGAACCATCAGCACCCTGTTTAGATCCCAGGGTTCTAACGGCCGCTTGTAAGGTGGAACGATGTGACAAACTCCCTGCAGGAACGTGCGTACCTGTGGAAGTCTAGCTAGGCGCTTCTGGAAAAACACAGAGAGCGCCGAAACTTGTCCCTTAAGGGAGCCCAGCGACAAACCCTTTTCCAGTCCAGATTGAAGGAAGGACAGAAAAGTAGGTAATGCAAATGGCCAGGGTGAAAAACCCTGAGCAGAGCACCATGACAGAAAAATTTTCCACGTCCTGTGATAGATCTTGGCGGACGTTGGTTTTCTAGCCTGTCTCATAGTGGCAATGACCTCTTGAGATAACCCTGAAGACGCTAGGATCCAGGACTCAATGGCCACACAGTCAGGTTGAGGGCCGCAGAATTCAGATGGAAAAACGGCCCTTGAGATAGCAAGTCTGGTCGGTCTGGTAGTGCCCACGGTCGGCCGACCGTGAGATGCCACAGATCCGGGTACCACGACCGCCTCGGCCAGTCTGGAGCGACGAGGATGACGCGGCGGCAGTCGGCCCTGATCTTGCGTAACACTCTGGGCAACAGTGCCAGCGGAGGAAACACATAAGGGAGCTGAAACTGCGACCAATCCTGAACTAAGGCGTCTGCCGCCAGAGCTCTGGGATCTTGAGACCGTGCCATGAACAATGGTACCTTGTTGTTGTGCCGGGACGCCATGAGGTCGACGTCCGGCACCCCCCAGCGGCAACAGATCTCCTGAAACACGTCCGGGTGAAGGGACCATTCCCCTGCGTCCATGCCCTGGCGACTGAGATAATCCGCTTCCCAGTTTTCTACGCCTGGGATGTGAACTGCGGATATGGTGGAGGCCGTGGCTTCCACCCACATCAAAATCCGCCGGACTTCCTGGAAGGCTTGTCGACTGCGTGTGCCGCCTTGGTGGTTGATGTATGCCACCGCTGTGGAATTGTCCGACTGAATTCGGATCTGCTTGCCTTCCAG
Organism: Anomaloglossus baeobatrachus; assembly: GCF_048569485.1. Taxonomy (NCBI): domain Eukaryota; kingdom Metazoa; phylum Chordata; class Amphibia; order Anura; family Aromobatidae; genus Anomaloglossus; species Anomaloglossus baeobatrachus. The sequence goes on from NC_134354.1 coordinate 126,346,003, forward strand.
CCACTGCTGGAACGCTTTCAGGGCAAGATACACTGCCCGTATTTCCAGAACATTGATCTGAAGCGAGGACTCTTGCCGGGTCCACGTACCCTGAGCCCTGTGGTGGAGAAAAACCGCTCCCCACCCTGACAGACTCGCGTCCGTCGTGACTACTTCCCAGGATGGGGGTAGGAAGGATTTCCCCTTCGATAATGAAGTGGGAAGAAGCCACCACCGAAGGGAGGCTTTGGTCGCCTGAGAGAGGGAGACGGTCCTGTCGAGGGACGTCGGCTTCCTGTCCCATTTGCGTAAGATGTCCCATTGAAGGGGACGCAGGTGAAACTGCGCGAAAGGGACTGCTTCCATTGCTGCCACCATCTTCCCCAGGAAGTGCATGAGGCGCCTCAAGGGGAATGACTGGCCTTGAAGGAGAGATTGTACCCCTTTCTGTAGTGACTGCTGCTTGATCAGCGGAAGCTTCACTATCGCTGAGAGGGTATGGAACTCCATGCCAAGGTATGTCAGCGATTGGGCCGGTGTCAGATTTGACTTTGGAGAATTGATGATCCACCCGAAACTCTGGAGAGTCTCCAGGGTAGCGTCGAGGCTGTGTTGGCATGCCTCTTGAGAGGGTGCCTTGATCAACAGATCGTCCAAGTACGGGATCACCGAGTGACCCTGAGAATGGAGGACCGCAACTACAGTAGCCATAACCTTGGTGAAAACCCGTGGGGCTGTTGCCAGGCCGAATGGCAGTGCCACGAACTGTAGGTGTTCGTTTTCTATGGCGAAGCGCAAGAAGCGCTGGTGCTCTGGGGCAATCGGAACGTGGAGATAAGCATCTTTGATATCGATCGATGCAAGGAAATCTCCTTGAGACATTGAGGCGATGACGGAGCGGAGGGATTCCATCCGGAACCGCCTGGTCTTTACGTGTTTGTTGAGAAGTTTCAGGTCCAGGACTGGACGGAAGGACCCGTCCTTCTTTGGGACCACAAACAAGTTGGAGTAAAAACCGTGGCCCTGTTGCTGAAGAGGAACAGGGACCACCACTCCTTCTGCCTTCAGAGTGCCCAGCGCCTGCAGAAGAGCCTCGGCTCGCTCGGGAGGCGGAGAGGACCTGAGGAATCGAGTCGGGGGGCGAGAGGTGAACTCGATCTTGTAACCGTGAGACAGAATGTCTCTCACCCAGCGGTCTTTTATTTGTGGCAGCCAGGTGTCGCAAAAGCGGGAGAGCCTGCCACCGACCGAGGATGCTACTAGAGGAGGTCGAAAGTCATGAGGAAGCCGCTTTGTTAGCGGTGCCTCCAATGGTCTTTTTAGGACGTGACTTAGACCGCCATGCATCAGAGTTCCTTTGATCTTTCTGAGACCTTTTGTACGAGGAGAATTGGCCCTTGCCCGCGCCCCGAAAGGACCGAAACCTCGACTGCCCTCTCCTCTGTTGGGGGATGTTCTGTTTGGGCTGGGGTAAGGATGTGTCCTTTCCCTTGGATTGTTTGATGATTTCATCCAGGCGCTCGCCAAACAGCCTGTCGCCAGAAATTGGCAAACTGGTTAAGCGCTTTTTGGAAGCAGAATCTGCCTTCCATTCCCGTAACCACAAGGCCCTGCGGAGTACCACCGAATTGGCGGCCGCAACCGCCGTACGGCTCACAGAGTCCAGGACAGCATTAATAGCGTAAGACGCAATTGCCGAGGTCTGGGTGGTAATGGATGCCACTTGTGGCGCGGCTGTGCATGTGGCTGCTTCAATTTGCGCTTGACCTGCTGAGATAGCTTGCAGCGCCCATACGGCTGCGAATGCTGGGGCAAAAGAAGCGCCGATCGCTTCATAGATGGATTTCAACCAGAGCTCCATCTGCCTGTCAGTGGCATCTTTGAGCGAGGCCCCATCTTCCACTGCAAGTATGGATCTAGCCGCCAGTCTGGAGATTGGAGGATCCACTTTGGGACATTGAGTCCAACCTTTAACCACGTCCGGGGGGAAAGGATAACGTGTATCCTTAAGGCGCTTAGAAAAACGCTTATCTGGACAAGCATGGTGATTCTGGATTGCCTCTCTGAAATCAGAGTGGTCTAAAAACATACTCTGTGTACGCTTGGGGAACCTGAAACGAAATTTCTCCTGCTGCGAAGCTGACTCCTCCGCCGGAGGGGCTGAGGGAGAAATATCCAGCAACTGATGGATGGACGCAATAAGATCGTTCACTATGGCGTCCCCGTCTGGAGTATTAAGATTGAGAGCGCTCTCAGGATCCGAATCCTGATCAGCTGGCTCCGCATCATCAACCAAGGATTCCCCCCGCTGAGACCCTAAACAATATGATGTCGAGGGAAATTCTAAGCGAGCCCGCTTAGTCGATCTGGGGCTGGGGTCTAAGTCAGAACCCTCAGTCTGGGATGTATGAGATACCCCGGGAGGACAAAGAAGGTCCAACTGAGGGGGGCCAGGGAACAATGATTCACCAGAGTCCCTTTGCTGAGATACCGGCCTGGCCTGCAAGGCTTCTAGTATCTTAGCCATAGTCTCAGAGAGTTTTGCAAACTCAGTCCCCGTCACCTGGACAGTGTCAACAGGTGGCTCCCCCTGGGCCCCTCTTAGCAGAGGCTCCGGCTGAAGAAGTGTCACAGGGGCCGAACACTGCACACAATGAGGGTCAGTGGAACCTGCCGGTAGTGGGGTCTTACAAGCGGCGCAGGCAGCATAATAAGCCTGTGTTTTGGCACCCCTGCCTTTTGTGGGCGCCATGCTATAGTTTTCCCTGAGTAACACAATAGGGTATATAGCCAGAGTGAACTGTGCTCATACAATGTAAAGTATATACAATACACAAATAATGTACCATATATACTACAGCACCATGGGGCTAGCACCAACAGGTGCTGCTTACCAGCCGCCTAAAGCGGTTGTGAGGCCACCAGAGACCGTGTCTGGGTCTCCCAGGATTTGTCCCCCTCTGCAGCGGCCGAGGAGCTGACAGGAATGGCTGCGGCATCCTGACGAGAGGAGGGAGCTGGGGGCGTGGCCGAGAAAGTGCGGGAACTGGTGCTCACACTGCGCACAGTGAGGGGGGTGGAGTATGTAAATCATACTCCAGCCCTCAGTGCTGCTCGCTCTGCAGCGTCCCGCCCTTCCCCTGCCTGTCAGGGCTGAGGGCGGGAGAAAAGGAAACTAGGCCGCAAGCAAGCCGGGGACTCTAGTAATAAACGCGGCCGCCGTAAAAGCGCGGCCGGCGTGAAAGTCCCCGGCGAACTACAAGTCCCAGCCGCGCCGCAGTCTCCCATGGCAGCGGCGGTTAGTGCGGTAGCCCCTACATATAAACACACTCAGCGACGCTGAGTGTGTAATGGCACATATAGACCCGGTCAGCGCCGCGGTCCCCGGTGCACTAGCACACCCAGCAAAGCTGAGGTGATGCCGTGCGCGGTCCCCACAGGGATACAGAATACCTCCAAGATGCAGGGCCATGTCCCTGAACGGTACCCGGCTCCTATCCATCAGGCTCCACAGGAGTTGTGGATGAAGCACGGTCTCAGTGCCTGGAGACCGATAAGATCCCACTTCACCCAGAGCCCAGAGGGGGATGGGGAAGGAAAGCAGCATGTGGGCTCCAGCCTCCGTACCCGCAATGGATACCTCAACCTTAACAACACCGCCGACAAGAGTGAGGTGAGAAGGGAGCATGCTGGGGGCCCTATATGGGCCCACTTTTCTTCCATCCGACATAGTCAGCAGCTGCTGCTGACTAATCTGTGGAGCTGTGCTGTGCATGTCTGCCTCCTTCGCACAAAGCAAAAAACTGGGGAGCCCGTGGGAGCACGGGGAGTGTATAGGCAGAAGGGGAGGGGCTTAACACTTTTAAGTGTAGTACTTTGTGCGGCCTCCGGAGGCATAGCCTATACACCCAATTGTCTGGGTCTCCCAATAGAGCGACAAAGAAAGAATATTTCCAAGGAAGGTACTCGGATAAAACACTTTCCTTGTAACCCGAATATGGTCAATTAGGACGTGGTAGTTTAATCAAATAATGGCAAGAATATATGACTGTACGAGATGTAGTAAAAATTGTTAAAGGTGGTGTTCTGGCACCACTCACATATCCTTTAGAATTGGGCACATGGACGAATTACCTTTAAGCGGAGTCGCTTGGCAGTTTCGGAATAAACCATTCACTATGGGAATCTTTATGGGAGCTACAAGCTTAACCTTGGAATTACTGAGCCTCTAAGTAGGCAGGCTAGGCATATTATTATAATATATATATATATATATATATATATATATATATATATATATATATATATATATATATATATATATATATATATATATATATATATATATATACACACACACATACACACATATATGCATAGATATATATACATGCATATATATACATGTATATACCATATATATATATATATATATATATACACCATATATATATATATGCATATTATATATGTGCATATATAATATATATATATATATATATATATATATATGTATGCATATATATATATATATATATATATATATATATATATATATATATATATATATATATATATATATATATATATATGTATGTATGTATGTATGTATGTATGTATGTATGTATGTATGTATGTATGTATGTATGCAGGCAAAAAAGAATTGTTTAAAAGAACTGAAGTCATCAGTGGTTGATACCTTTTAATGGCTAAATGAAAAGATGGTAATAATAGCAAGCTTTCCAGACTACTCAGGTCTCTTCATCAGTCTCCGTTCTTTTAAACAATTTGTATATAGGCATGCATGTATGTATAAACATACGCATGCATGCCATGTATGTATGTATATATGCATGTGTGCGCTGCGCTAGAGTTGTTCTCCTTTCCTGGAGAGACAAGTTGTATGTATATAGGCATGCATGTATGTATGTATATAGGCATGCACGTATGTACATAGGCACATATAACTAATGCAGATATTGAAACAGATGTACGAAAGATTACAACAGCACATCATATAGTCATAAAGATGTATAAATTAACTTGGGAGGCAACAAATTGGGGTATATGCAAGGTGGGTGGAAGATTTGGGAGAAATTGGGGAGGAGAAATGGGAGTCTATATTGCAATATGTCATCAAAATATCTCTGAGCGAGGCGAAACGGCTATCGCAATTATATGTTATATACAGAGTATATAGAACCCCCGTGCGGATGAAGGAAGTGGGAGTGAGAACAGATTCCAAGTGTCCAAAATGTACTGTGGAAGAAGCAGGGATCATGCACATGTTGTGGGAATGCCCATGTATACAAGGGTTTTGGATCACAGTGTTAAATTTAATTCAATCAGTGATGCAAGTGGACCTACCCAGAACCCCGCTGGTGTGTGTGCTGGGCTATGTGGATGAAGTGGGGGCGGATGAACAAGAGAAACTGGCAGTGGCACGATTGTTGTATGCAGCGAGGAAACTCATTGCCTTGTATTGGCTATCTGAAAAAGCACCGACACGTAAGGAATTTGTAGAAAAAGTGAATTATATTATTTATATGGAGAAAAATGTTTATATTAAAAGGGGAAGGAGAAATCAATATGAGAAGATCTGGAGCAAGTGGCTGGACTTTCCAGGATTAGCGTCATTTGATCTACTGAAAGGTAGATAGTCTTTCCTACCTATTGTCTAAATGATATTTAGTCTATAGGTAGGAAAGGAAAGATCGCAGTGGCTGAGAAATAAGGAGGGCAGGTCATTAGGTGAATAAAGAGGGATGTAGAGAGTAGAGGGGTGAGACTGTCGACCAGAAGAGGGTGGGGGGAGGGGGAGGGTGTATGTGTGAGGACTACCCTCACAATTTGTTGTTATGTTTATGAAAGGTTTAAAATGCAATAAAAATGTATCTGATTAAAAAAAAATTAACTTAAAAGAAGTACCCAGCAATCAAGCTGATGCGGATTCTGCTTAAAGTCTTTGTTAATCCTAATGAAGTTCCTACCTTCCTCTGTAGACTCTGTGGATAGTAAGCCCACATGGATAAAGTCCTCTCTATGCATTAGTCTCCTGCTCATGTAAATTGTACTTTTTTTTATGTTAAAAGGGAAACAGACATTGGATCTGTGATTTTAGTTCTGCTCTCTTTTATTAACAAGTCTGTCTCCAACTGTGTATATGGAAGGAACTGTCAATCAAAGCGAGCAGGCAGAGAAAACCCAGAGATCAGCCTCTTGGACTAGTCACCCCGGCCACGGACACCAGACGGCTTTTAAATGTAAAATGTAGCAATGTTTGAGAGTAAAAGACACATGGCTGACATGACCGAGCCAGTGTGTGATACATGCTGCCTGTGGAATCAGCTGTCACATTCCCTTTACGTACAACTTGGAATTAATGACATCATAAAATGAATTAAAGTACAACCCCCCAATGTAAAAGCATTAATTAAGCCCACATAAAAATCATCACCATTGGTGGCTTTAAATCTCCCACATGATTATATTGATAACGCAAAACCTGTAGAGAACACTGAAGATACTAAGCAAAGCAACAATAACCAACCCCTGGAGCTCTGGGCATGTCAAGGACTCATTCTGATTAAAATGTCCATTTAATGAAATATGGGGATAAAACAAAGTCAAAAAAGTAAGCAGATGAAAAAACACATTTATCAATCCCAGATATTAAAAAAAAAAAAAACAACAAAAAAAAACAACAAAAACAAAAACGTTGTTCCTAACAATAACAAAAAAAACCCCAGATTCTAAAAAGTCAATTTACGTGACCGATGAAGCAATCTAAAGAAAACTTCTACAAAGATTACTAAGTATTAACCGAAGACTAATTATATCAGACTGGTCAGGTCAGTGGTTGTTAATGCTGCTTTTCTGTCCTACTCAGACCCCAGAGATAATCAGTTAATCTGCCCCATTACATCGTACATGTTCACACTGCATAATCTGTCCCAAAGACACACGTCTGATTACTGCTGCATGAACAGAACAACTCAATCATTCTGGAACCGCAGAGTATTGAGGATGCTGGTTTTAATGTTCTAAAACTTTTATGGGTTCACAAAACTATTCTATTTTAGACATTAAAGCTTACCTATCATGATAAAAATAAATGCATCCTATTTGGTCTCTAGGAGGCTGTACATGTGCATTAGATGAGATGCAGCCACAATAACGTGATCCCTGTAAGTGCTACTCGTCTTCCTTCATGCAGGATGATGGGACAGGAGCTTTTTAGGAGAATTGCCGGAGCTTGGCGGTGTACTCACTCCACGTACTGTATGTGTATATACAGATACAGCGGTCAATATTAGGACACTCTTGATAGAGTATTGTGCTTGAGGAAAGGTCCAAGTCTCGGTTTGTGGAGAGAAGACCTCAGCACCAATAAGACAGAAAAGAGATTGAGCTGCTGCAATGTGAAAGTTTTATTCCAGACCAGCACCATGGTAAAATCCAGACAATCCCACGTTTCGACCTCAGCGAGGTCTTTTTCAAGGCTGTGTGGATGGTGGCAAAGATATAAGTGATGGAGGTGGAAGCACCAGGTGGGGACGACAGGGGACCACCGCATGTGTGAGACCTCAATCACTTATACCTTTGGCACCATCCACACAGATATCCTTGAAGAAGACCTCACTGAGGTCGAAACGTTGGATTGTTTGTATGTCACTGTGGTGCTGGTCTGGAATAAAACTTTGACATTGCAGCCGCTCAATCTCTTTTCTGTGTTATTGGTGCTGAGGTCTTCTCTCCAGATACAGCCGTCAGTCACTGATTAGGACCGCCCACATGACTACTAACCTCAGAATAAGTAAAAATTAGAAGGAATAAGTCACACTAACCTTCTCCAGAAAACTATCAATTTAGTGACAAGTTCTAATTGACACATTTGTTTTAATCATCGCCACTCACCTGATGTTAAGGCTGATGAATATGTAAATATTTATATATCTGACATGTCCAAAATTAAAAACGTTACAAATCATTAAAAAGAAAAAAAAAAAAAGATAAGCCATGAATTACTGTACTGACCTTCGAACGACATCCACGGCCCATTTCCTTTTTGCAGCCTTTCGACGACCCACTGTTCCACGCCACCAAGACTGGATTTGTATGGCTGTAGAATAGAGGAATAGTTTTCTTAACGTTGTTCTCAATAGTACTAAGGTATCTATATTATCGCTGTCCTACCGGTAGAAGTGCAAAGCAAAAACACAAAAGTAAAAACTACAAGCAAAACCAGACTCAACTTCCGAAATACCAAATGTCCATATGCTGGATTACAGGTAAACTACCATCTCGTCTTAGCGACAATTCTGTCTATAAGTACTGATATTTCTGAGGCATTGGGCCCTGCACATATCATACATTACATAGGTTCACAATGACTTTGCTCACTTTTTGCACTTCGTATATTTTAGTCTTTTACAGGACAGTTTCTATACAGTTGAGGGGAATAAACAATATTAAAAATTAAAAGGGTTCTGTCCCATTGGAAAAGCAACTGAATAGAAAATTCATCTCTGATTGCTGGGTTCCCCACAGTTGGATCCTGTACCGATCACTAGAATAGGGGTTGGGATCTCCCCAGTCCGGCACACTGAGGAGTTTCAGTTGAGTATTTGTAGCGTATTGATCCTTTTCATCTATTGAAGGTGTTAAGGTCAACCAGTGTAACTGACCACAGTACCATTTCACATAGCAGTACAGATCATCAGACTTGTTTCCATTATTTTAGGCCGAATCGTATAGTCTATGAACTAGTTAGACTCATGAACAATTGCAGCTTGTAACAGACAATGGATGTGCAGCCGTTATAATTGGAGCTTACCCAATAACCCAGAGTCCCAGTTTTTAATGAATGTGATGTACCCATCCAGAACTTTATTACATAAACAATAGATTGTGGAGCCAAAAACACTGTACTCACCGGAATGTTTCATATGCAGGAATTTTTGTTGCTGATGATATCCTTTCCATCTAGCCTGGAGGAAGGTTGCTATAATAAAAGAACCAAGTCATCTTATGCTATGACTTTGTTTTAATGGAAGCATAATTTAATTTAAGATCATAAATTAGACAATGGGCTCACATTGTCAAAGGATGGCAACCATCAATATCATACAAGTCACAGAGAATAAGTGCATTGCAGAAATTACAAACCACAAGATTAGCAAGAGATAAAAAACAAAAGGAAAGTGTAATAAAAAATAAAAACACCCACCGATGCTTTGCTTCCTCACTTCTAGGGCATCCTCTGTAGCAAAGAGAGTTTTTGGGAAACGAATAAAAATTTTCGTCCTAAAAAATATAAAAATTATACATGTCCAGTTAGAAACCTTTACACTGAGTCTTTAAAGTCTTTACACCAGAGTTTTGGTATAAAACAGCTTGAAAAATTGCCAATTTTTGCGCATTTGTTTCCCCTATTTTTGGCGCTTTAAGAAAGCTCTGTCAAAGTGGGCAAAGCTGGGGCAGGATTGGGCATGGCAACACCCGCAACACCCACACTGCAAATTCATGTAGCTCAAGCCAAAGATTGGAGTAACAGTTCTGGCGAGGTGAGGTGCAAGTCGCTAACAATTAATTTGGCACATTGTATACCTGAACGCCCCTCATTAAGACTGGTGAGCGGACCGCCAGCCATACTGATTCGGGGCCTAGATCTTTTCTTGTAAAGGTCAGATCATCTTAACAATAAATATTTTATTTTTGTAGAGCATTACAATATGTACTTTACCCTCACAATCAGACTTTCCTTAGCGGTAACATGCGTTTTCTGCAGATATTTAGTCATCTTCAGAGAAATACCCTCAGGAATTAAAAAAAAAATAAAAAAAAAAATGCCCACACATTTCACTTTAATAACTGTATACGCCAGTGAGTGTGACTAAAGACGTCACCACTCACCTCTTTACTTAAAGGGCCAACTATAGAAGCATATTTGAGCAAATGATTTTTGACATCTTGCAAGTTACCCAGAAGTAATAAGACTTTCTAAAGCAAAAATATATATATGGAACCTTACCTGCCCATTTTATACTCCTCTGGTTTATACCCAAGACTCTTGACAAGAACGGCCACTCCGTCCATTGCTCGTCCATCCCAATTTGGCCATGTTTCAGGGCAAAGAGATTTGTACCTGTAGAGAATAAATCATTACTTGACCCTGTACATACTGGTAATGGGAAGGTAGGACACCGATTTAGTTTAATTCTAATACCTTTGTAAGAAGAACTCATATTTTCGCCTGTATGCAAATCCAGCACGGCGTACCCGCACATTTTCAATTAGCCCCAAATATTTCACTTGGTGTCTAATGAGAACCTCATCAAAGCGGGCTAGAATAAAGCAAAAAGTCATCATTATAAATAATCACAACACAAGGTGCTTCAAACACAAATTATTGAAGGGCTGCCAGCTCCTCAGTGTCCTTCCTGCTGCTGAGATCTCACACTGCTCAGTACAAGAGGCTGCTGTCAGCCAGGCCGGGGGGAGATTGAATATATCTGGACTCTTCAGTTAGATCATGCTATAACTGGACTCAGAAAGCTCATCTTAATATGAGCATTATACAGCCATTCTGACAAGCAAGAATGTGGACAAGGTGGAATTTGTATTGGCGATTGTTACTTGAATAAAATTAATGTCACCTGTCTCATGAATTGGTAACTAGCGAGAACATACCTGCTTGTTTGGCATCATTTGGCTTTATACAGCGCACATAAGAAGGCTCCTTAGACATGAGAATTTCCATCAGTTTTGCTAAACTGTTTTTAAACTGAGTTGCGGCCTAAAAATATAATAGGAATGATTCTTGGTAAATTTAATAAACTAGAACACACAAGTTTTACAAAGCATTTTATAAAATAGCAACCATTGTTTCGACCAAAAGCTCAGTTGATATTTAGCCGCCTACATGGAAAGCAGAGCCACATGCGCTTAAAGTGATTGTCCAGAAGAGACCATCCACTTTCTTTTAATTCTGTCGATCAAATGTGACCACGGTGGGGGCTGCAGGCACCTGCCATACAGGATTGCAGGGACTTTCCTATACTGTTCTCATAGGCTCTGCTGCAGTCACTCTTCAGTCTCAGGAGAGTCGCACTTAGCTGAGCAGTTCCACTTTCTTTTTAGTAATTGGTTGAGGTCTCATCTCCCAGAATAAACCAACGTGATCAAAAGTTTTGAAGCGTGCCTATGACGGGTGTTAAATGACATATCAGAGGTTTCCTGAAAGTGCAGTTACATTTTAAGGAACTGAAACTTTTAGTAAACCTAACCAGACACCTAGCCTTGTACAAATATGATACAACGGTGATTTGGGATCTTGTACTTCACACACCACAGTCATATGCAATAAATTACTTCATACAGGAAGAAATAGAATAATATTTTTATTACTATATATCTATAAACTGGATGTTTCCGGAGTTCTAGATAAAAGGTTTCCTACTGGCACTAATAATAATAAATCTTTATTTCTATAGCACCAACATATTCCGCAGCGCTTTACAATTCAGGAGGTTTATATACAAACAAGTAACAGTTCTAGAAAATAATGGGGAACACTTAGCTGTAATTCATTATCTGTTTCTGCGGCTTGATAAAGGAATCCTAGAAGCACTTATAACAAACTGTTATATTTTTATCACATATGGTGGGCCCAGCTGAATTTTAAGCCCACTTTATGCCCCATAAGGCTGGGTTCTCACAATCAGGATTAACAGCATTATTGATGCAGCGTGTTTTAATGCATCCAAAATGCTGCGTTGTACCGTACAAGCTCAGTGGATGGGAGTCATAAAAATGCCATGCCCACTGTGCTTCTACTGTATGCAGCGTATACTCACCTGCGGTGTGGCAATCTAAGCCGCAGCATGTCAGTTTATGCTTGTGGAGACACGAGTGTTCTCAGCAGGAGAACACAGTGAAGGTCTGCAGCGCCCAGAACCATGATCGTGGGCATGGACCGCTGGGTTCTGCTGTGAAGAACACTAGCATCTCCACCGGAGGGAGGACACTGCGTTTAGAACACAGTGTCATGCGGCTCATGTGGATGTCGCCTAATAATGTGCTACTAACTCACCCCTGATCCTACTTTTTCAAATTGTTTGCTCCCTTGCAAGGGCTGGCTACTTCAATGAAGGGACTGGGACACTGGCCAAACTGGAATTTAACATTGTGCCTTCAATGGGACCCCTCTAACAACTATGTGGTGTATGCATGCATGTTGCCTAAACAACATACTAACCCTTTGAGCACACTCTCTCTTTTTTGTTTCCTTTATGCCTATCTATATAAATGGTATTGATGAGGAACATTTCCAGAAAATGCAACATAAGAAAAAAAAGCTGTAATTAATAAACACCCAATTTCATGTTCATGTATCAGTTACAGCCTGTGTATCAGTACATGAAAAGCTTAGAAACACCCATCCCCGACCACGTCTCGTACCGTCTCTGGTCTTTTCTTGTCTGTCAGCTCAGATCTGTCAAAGCACTGATGAACAATTGGATTTCCAGAGTCACACATAACCTGTGATGGAGAAGAACAAGTGTTAAGTAGCTGCTTCCCAAGAGGCTTAAAAGGGAACCAATCACCAGGATTTTCCTATATAATCTAAAGCCAGTGCTACACTGGCACTATCAGGCTGATTCTATACATACCTGTAGTGGTCAGCTCGGATGTTTAGGCTTTAAAATAAAATAAAAGTTTAAAAAAAACCAAAAAAAAAAACCCGGCAGCTTCTTGAGTGACAGCTGCACTGGAGCAGAAAATATATTCATAGTTATCCCCTCCCTCTGTTAGAATTAGCATAAGTATTATGGTAGATGCTAGAGTGTACGGACTGCTGCCAGGTATGATGTAACTTGTCATGTGATGGGGCGTGTTCAAAGTGTAGCCTGATGTTACCAGCCTGACCTTTCCAGTCAGAAAAACAATGTTTATTCTAAGTCCACGTGGGCATAGAGTTGATTATAATAAAAGTGGGGATCTGGGGGTAAGACCCCCAGATGGTGGGTGCAGGGGGGGGCTAATCCCCCCCTTGCATGATTATAGTAGACAGGAAAAAAACATAGCCACACCCAACCCAAACGGTGATGCCCATCAAACAAGCCGGTCACGCCCATGACCTGACTGCAGTCCGTACATTCTAGGCTCAACCTAAGTATTATACAAATGATTCACTTTTTTGCAGGACCTGTGGTGAGGTCATACTCATGTAACCTGGTATCCAGCTTTGTTGGCTGAGGCCCCGCCCCTTGTGGTCACATGGGTATGACCTCACACAGGTCCTGCAACAGACAAAGTGAATTGTTTGTATAATACTTATGCTAATTCTAACAGAGGGAGGGGATAACTATGAATATATTATCTGTTCCTCAGCTGCTGTCACTCAACAAGCCGCTAATTTTATAAACTTTACTTTTTTGGATTTCAAAACCTAAACATCCGAGCTGACCACTACAGGTATGTATAGAATCAGCCTGATAGTATCCGTATAGTACTGGCTTTAGCTTATATGTGAAAATCCTGGTGATTGGTTCCCATTAATGTTCCAGAAGCACAAAGCTGTTTAATGTTAAATATAAATCCATTAGGGAGATCAGTAATATGGGGCCTCACAGACCAATCATTCACTTACTTCTTTCAGATTTCTAAACAGCAGATCATTGTTTTTATCCAGAAATCCTGAAGAAAAAGAAAAACAAAAAAGAAAAACCCTTAAAGCACAGCATAGTTATTCCCTACAGGTGGACTTTTTTTTTGCTTACATTCTTTAAAACACTTTTCCTTTTAAACCTACAATTTATTGTTGCCTAGCAGACGTGTGTACTCAGTAGGGGAGAGGACGCACCAGACACGTCTGACAGCAGTGTTCCAGCAGAACAAATTAAAATCAGTCCTGCCGAAATTCAATATGCTCAATCTTTGTTGGCCCGCCATGTCACACACAACGGTTCAATCTGCCAATGGTTATAGAGCATATGTCTGGCTATAGTACTCCTCCAAGGAGCAAAGCTACAAAGTGCATGATGTGTGGTTGCTCACATTCAGGTCCCAAATCCAAAAGGTTTAAAAATTAATCCAAATTATAGGAATGAATGGAAATTACCTACTACACTGTAGTTCACTTCTCCAGCATAGTGGAGCAGGCGGAACTCATCTCTTCCAAGGCACTTTCTAGTTTTCTGGTCTCCAAGTTTGTGTCTAGATAGAAAAGGCAAGTGATAAAGACCGAGGAGTTACCAGTCTACGGATTTATGCAAAATGATATACGGTTTATAACCACAAAGCGGATTAACTGGCCTGGATCATAGAAAATCCTACAACCCGTAGCAAATTTATAGGACAAGTGAACTCACTGTTACAAATGGAAAAGGATCAAGATCATAAACGTAAAAGAACAGCTCAACGTAAGTCATTATGGTCTCCATAGGTAGATACTTTCCTAACTTGTATGTTTTCTGGTGTGAGATCTATACCCGTCCTGCAATGCATAGGATGTACTGTATATCACTTGAAAGCAAAACTTTCTCTTTATTGGGCCACATGCTGCAATTTTCAGCTTTTTTACGCTACCATTTTTTTTTCCGCCCCTTTTTCTAAGAGCCATAACTTTTTTAATTTTCTATTGATGTAGCTGCATCAGGGATTTTTTGAGAGACAAATTGTAGTTTTAAATGACACCATTAATTTTACCATACCGCTAGAAAAATCGGAAAAAAAGTTACAAGTGCGGTGAAATGGTGAATAAAGAAGGGAATTTTGTTTACTTACCGTAAATTCCTTTTCTTCTAGCTCCAATTGGGAGACCCAGACAATTGGGTGTATAGCTTCTGCCTCCGGAGGCCACACAAAGTATTACACTTAAAAGTGTAAAGCCCCTCCCCTTCTGCCTATACACCCCCCGTGCCTCACGGGCTCCTCAGTTTTGGTGCAAAAGCAAGAAGGAGGAAAAGTTATAAATTGGTTTAAAGTAAATTCAATCCGAAGAAATTTCGGAGAACTGAAACCATTGAACATGAACAACATGTGTACACAAAGAACAACAGCCCGAAGGGAACAGGGGCGGGTGCTGGGTCTCCCAATTGGAGCTAGAAGAAAAGGAATTTACGGTAAGTAAACAAAATTCCCTTCTTTATTCACCATTTCACCGCACTTGTAACTTTTTTTCCGATTTTTTAGAGCCGTAAAACGGCCCCTTCCTACAGGTGGGCAACCGCCGCCTGAAGGACTTGCCTACCTAGGCTGGCATCTGCCGAAGCATAGGTATGCACCTGATAGTGTTTCGTGAAAGTGTGCAGGCTCGACCAGGTAGCTGCCTGACACACCTGCTGAGCCGTAGCCTGGTGCCGCAAGGCCCAGGACACACCCACGGCTCTGGTAGAATGGGCCCTTAGCCCTGCGGGAACCGGAAGCCCAGAAGATCGGTAGGCTTCGAGAATAGGTTCCTTGATCCACCGAGCCAGGGTTGATTTGGAAGCCTGTGACCCTTTACGCTGGCCAGCGACAAGGACAAAGAGTGCATCCGAGCGGCGCAGGGGCGCTGTACGAGAAATGTAGAGTCTGAGTGCTCTCACCAGATCTAACAAGTGCAAATCCCTTTCACATTGGTGAACTGGATGAGGACAAAAAGAGGGTAAGGAGATATCCTGATTGAGATGAAAGGGGGATACCACCTTAGGGAGAAATTCCGGAACCGGACGCAGAACCACCTTGTCCTGGTGAAACACCAGGAAAGGGGCTTTGCATGACAGCGCTGCTAGCTCAGACACTCTCCGAAGTGATGTGACTGCTACTAGGAAGGCCACTTTCTGCGAAAGGCGTGAGAGGAATATCCCTCATTGGCTCGAAAGGTGGTTTCTGAAGAGCCATCAGCACCCTGTTCAGATCCCAGGGTTCTAACGGCCGCTTGTAAGGAGGGACTATGTGACAAACCCCCTGCAGGAACGTGCGGACCTGTGGAAGTCTGGCTAGGCGCTTCTGAAAGAACACAGAGAGCGCTGAGACTTGTCCCTTAAGGGAGCCGAGCGACAAACCTTTTTCCAATCCGGATTGAAGGAAGGAAAGAAAAGTGGGCAAGGCAAATGGCCAGGGAGAAAAACCCTGATCAGAGCACCAAGATAAGAATATCCTCCACGTCCTGTGGTAGATCTTGGCGGACGTTGGTTTCCTAGCCTGTCTCATAGTGGCAATGACCTCTTGAGATAACCCTGAAGACGCTAGGATCCAGGACTCAATGGCCACACAGTCAGGTTGAGGGCCGCAGAATTCAGATGGAAAAACGGTCCTTGAGACAGCAAGTCTGGTCGGTCTGGTAGTGCCCACGGTTGGCCCACCGTGAGATGCCACAGATCCGGGTACCACGACCTCCTCGGCCAGTCTGGAGCGACGAGGATGGCGCGGCGGCAGTCGGACCTGATCTTGCGTAACACTCTGGGCAACAGTGCCAGAGGAGGAAACACATAAGGGAGTTGAAACTGCGACCAATCCTGAACTAAAGCGTCTGCCGCCAGAGCTCTGTGATCTTGAGACCGTGCCATGAATGTCGGGACCTTGTGGTTGTGCCGGGACGCCATTAGGTCGACGTCCGGCATCCCCCAGCGGCAACAGATCTCCTGAAACACGTCCGGGTGAAGGGACCATTCCCCTGCGTCCATGCCCTGGCGACTGAGAAAGTCTGCTTCCCAGTTTTCTACGCCCGGGATGTGAACTGCGGATATGGTGGAGGCTGTGGCTTCCACCCATAGCAGAATCCGCCGGACTTCCTGGAAGGCTTGCGTGTTCCGCCTTGGTGGTTGATGTAAGCCACCGCTGTGGAGTTGTCCAACTGAATTCGGATCTGCTTGCCTTCCAGCCACGGCTGGAACGCCTTTAGGGCAAGATACACTGCCCTTATCTCCAAAACATTGATCTGAAGGGAGGACTCTGGCTGAGTCCAAGTACCCTGAGCCCTGTGGTGGAGAAACAAAGCATAAAAACTGAGGAGCCCGTGAGGCACGGGGGGTGTATAGGCAGAAGGGGAGGGGCTTTACACTTTTAAGTGTAATACTTTGTGTGGCCTCCGGAGGCAGAAGCTATACACCCAATTGTCTGGGTCTCCCAATGGAGCGACAAAGAAAATTTGATTACGCTATTGTTTTTTGCAATAATGGTGCTGACATCATTTTGGGGTATTCAAGCTGCTTTGATAGCCTTTAATTGCATATTTTTATGGATGTAAAGAGTAAAATACAGCATTTCTAGGGTTTTGAAAGTTTTTTTTCTCTTTACAGCATTTACTATACAAGTTAATTTAGTTTATATTTTGATAGATGGGGCTTTACAGGAAATTAAAATTTAAAATAATATTATTTTTAACATTTTATATCTTTAATAATATGGAGGGATGATTCTTTTTTTCATATTAATTTAATTTTTACTTTACTTTTTGGCCTCCTTAGAGGATTTTAATTGTCTGAACTCTTATCCTACATGTTGCAATACAGTGCCCTGAACCCTGATCATGGGCACGGGCAGCTGCGGTCTCCTGAGGAGAACACTCGCATCGCTGCAGGAGGGAAGATACTGTGTCCTAGGCACAGTGTCTATGGATCGTGTGCGCCAACCATAAGTGACAAGTAGAGGCCTGAAATCCAGCACTTCCAGCAATCAGCTGCAAGTTTCAACAGCTGCAACTCCGTATACAGTTTATTGACCATTAACTACAGTCACATTCTGATTTTAAAGGGAACCTGTCACCGGAAGTCTATAATACTTATTTAACGGTCGGTGCGGAGCTGTCTAATGGGATGGGCGTGCCCTGAGCAGGGCAGATCAAAGTGCGCCTGCGCAGGACCTCACTGTCGGCTAGTGAAGATGACTTAGAACGCGTCATCTACACTAGTTTCAGAAGGAGGAGAAAGATGGCTGAAAGAGGAGGCGCGGGACCCAGAGAACGGAGACGCCCATCCGACTAGACAGCTGCGCACCGATTGTTAGGTAAGTATTATAGACTTCTGGTGACCGGTTCCCTTTAACTAGAGGTCAGTTGAAGCAACCAAAAACAGACTACAGTGTTCCTGGTCTGTATACCGTATACATCTGGCTACCCTGGATGCTACAAATAGCTGATCAGTGAGGTTAGGTGTCTTGGCTCACTAAGGATGATCTTTCCTAAATCTAGCAATATCAAGGTAGTGGAAAACCCCTTTAAAAGACGTGTTATATATTATAGATCAGATTGTTTGTAATGAAGCTAATGAATTAAAATGTAAATATTTTGGATGATAGGCTTTGAACAAGACATACATCTTTGTGATAAATATATGAACAAGAACAGATTTTCATCTTCCGGAAGTAAACAATGCAGCGCCATTTAATGATTATAAGCAGAGATTGTAAAAGTCGCAAGGAGCATATTCACAGGTTAGCAAAGTGCAAAACGTTTCATGATCGAATGCAGCGTTTGAGGAAACTGCAGTTCCACTTATTAAAAGGACAATAAATAAAACAAAAGTTATATCTCAGTGTGTCTAAAACACATGTTGAATATGTAATGGAAAGCATAGTTTTTATCTTCCTTTATATATAATAATGAGTACATACATTTCTATTTATTTTTAATCTTATTTATGGACTTCTTGGTCGGTATGGTTTGCTTTTCTGTATTATTCACTTATAACAGTATGAAAGAAATTAATCTGGCACGCCCTTTGCAATTGAAGTAAAACACTTGATTTATTATTATTATTATTATTAGCTACTAAGCTGCAATCCAAAATGGTCAGCAACATTTCGGTCTATAATTCAGCGCATTTTTTGAGGACTATTATTTCCCTTTCTTTGCGGCGCTGCACACTGTTCCACCTCACTCTTAGCAATCTGATCTGGCTGATGAAGGTCTGAGTTGTAGACCGAAACATTACTGACCAATATTGGATTGCATCTACTACTAAATTAAGCTTTTTACGTCATTTGCAAAGGGAGTGCCAGATTAATTTCTTTCACACTAAATAAAGGAGTGGTATCTGATCGGAGCACCCCCCTCAATTTTCTGACGAAGTGAAGTGAATCCATTTTCTATTCAATCATAACAGTAGTTGCCCACTACTTTGATAACATCTTCTTAAATGCTCTAGCCCCCAGAGTAAGTTGAAAAAAAACAAACAAACCCACAAAAACATATAATCACCAATCCTCATCATATGGTTACGTCTCGTAAGGCTTTTTTTTTTTTTTTTTTTTTTTTAAAAATAAATTATTCTACTTAGGGAACTACAGCATTTAAAGAGTACCAACCACCAGAATTTTCATATATAAACTAAAGCCAGTGCTATACTGGCGCTATCATGCTGATTCTATACATACATTTAGTTGTGAGATCGGATGTATACTTTCTGAAATATAGGCAGTAAAGTTTGTGAAATGCAATGTTATTTGATTGATAGGTGTTGCAGAATATCTAATAGATGGGTCGGGTTTTGCCTGTTATTCCCGCTCCTGTCTGCCTGCCTTTCCTACCACTGTCTCTTATTACAGGGGGAGGAAGAAGGGAGGAAGGACAGGCAGCAGATAGGGGCGGGAATAACTAGCAAAACCTGACCCACCTATTAGATATTCTGTAGCTGCTATCAATCAAATAACCGTGCATTTCACAAACTTTACTTGTATCTCAGAAAGTATACATCCGATCTCACAACTAAAGGTACGTATAGAATCAGCATGATAGCCCCAGTATAGCACTGGTATTAGTTTATATAGGAAAACCCTGGTGGTTGGTTCTCTTTAAAGGATTGTAAATACTATATGATAAATTGGTATGGATCGCTCACCAATTCGAAAAACATGCGTCTTATAACAAATATTTTACACATACAATAAGCTGTACTTGTATGTGCCATAAATGTGTTATAAAGTATTCTCAATGAATAATAGAGGCAGTCAGGACTGTCTTGTTTCATTTACTGGTTTTCGAGCCTGTCCCAATCACTGGTGAAAGATCTCTTTATAAACCAGAAAGCTATTTCTTCTGTTTTATAAGTACACTCATTTAAAAACGTGGATTTATGTGGGGGATCACATAACAGTTGATAATTAAAAAAGAAAAAAAATATATAAAAAGTGTGCCAAGCATATACTGTGGATGAATTGTCCGATGTTTCAGAGCTGCAGCCGTTTATAGTCTATACTCACGTTACAAAGTGTGGGTGGTTTTTCACAGTATCTTCCAACTTTTCTAGGAATGTCATATCTGTGGCTTCTCCGGGACGCAGGCATTCTTCATCCTATCAAGAGGAAAAAAACAGATTATCAACCAAGTCATCAATACTGGCCCTAAACAAAGCACAGCCCTATGTACTCGGACAGCATCCTGTTTGCCAAGAAGTGAGTTAGAAAATAAACATACTTACCAGGATGGAAATGATGCCTTTGAACTTTTCTTCAACAAGATCGCAGATTATCTTGTTATTAAAATATTGCACTGGCTCCCACTGACATGTAAGCGGAGAAAGCCAGAATTAATAATAGTGGAAAAAGACAAAACCAAGACCTCCTATCATACAATGTACAGTAATTACTTGCTACACGTCATCTGAATGACAAAGTATCGCCTGGGATAACCTTCGGGTGCAGTGTAATACGACCTACCTACAGATGGATTCAGGACTGAACAATTTGTCCTGGTTGCTTTAGGACAGAAAACCTTCAGATAAAATCTCTAAACTGCACCCTAAAAATGATTAGAACTATAAAACATTTTTAGCCCCTTCATGACAGCCAATCCACCATTTTACTGATCTGAGGAATAAGAATTTTCTATGAATGAGGAAAAACACAAGGACCGAATGTCCAAAACTTACACATTAATCTAATGTCACGAGACAAAACTTTATAAAACGGAACATAAGGTTGTTAGTTTAATGATCTGATCAGACTGTATGAAGCCCACCACAACAGCACAGTGAATTTCTAAGTGGGTCCTTAATTTCTAACTTAAAAGGTGCAGCGACCACCACTGAAGCAACAATTCACTAGAAGTAGGAGCGCCCCAGTGCACCCATGCTGCAAGGCAATGCTCCCATGGCTCCAGGTCATACTGCCCCACATGGGCACCAGCACTGCAGCAATGGCTGCCACACAATATCACAAGTAAAATGGACTGAAAAACTCCTCTTTTACATGTTTTCAAACTATGTTTTAGCTGACAACAAAACCAGGACAAACCCCTCTTGCATTGTACGAAAACACATGGAAGGTGAGCTTTCAGTCACTTTTACTTGTGTTGTTGCCATGTCGGTAACTTCCACTGTGTGCCCTGGAGCCGTAGGGACTTTGCCTTGGAGCATAAATGTTGTGGGGCACCGGGGCGCTCTCCCTGATGCACTTATTTGGGTATTGGTGTACGCACGGTGCCGCAACTTTAACCCCATAGCGACGGCCTAACGTCTCAAGACGTCGGAAAAACAGGGTACTTATTCTGTTCCGACGTCTTGAGACGTCAGGCTGGAAAAAGCTTGTAGCGCCCCCCAGTGACGAAAAATCTCGGGGGTTTCAGCTACCGGAGGTAGCTGAGACCCCCAAGATTATGAATCGGGGTGTTTTTTTTGGACCCCGTTAATGCGATCGCCGGTATACACCGTATACCGGCGACAACA
This sequence comes from Anomaloglossus baeobatrachus, assembly GCF_048569485.1. NCBI lineage: Eukaryota > Metazoa > Chordata > Amphibia > Anura > Aromobatidae > Anomaloglossus > Anomaloglossus baeobatrachus. The sequence continues at coordinate 126,367,632 of NC_134354.1, forward strand.
TTAAAAAAAAATAAATGGCCGGTAAAATTGATTTATTTCTCATCTGACGTGATCAAACATGTCAGATGAGAAATAAATATGAGCCCTTAGTGCCCCCAAAGCCCCCGGTACCGGAGAGTCCCCCCACCACCCCTACCCCCCCTACCCCCCCTCCGGAAAATCCAAGATGGCGCCGCCGCGCGCTGAAAACTCCCGCCGCCGCCGGCTCTGCATTCATTTCCCTCCGATCTGAAATGATCAAACATTTCAGATCGGAGGGAAATGTCCTCCCCCTGACCCCTCCTCCGGTCCACCGGAGATCTCTGGTCCCCGGAGCCCCCTCCGGTCTCCAGAGCCGCCTCCCCCCTCCCCCTCCGGAGCGTGGAAGATGGCGGCCGCATTCATCCTGCACTTTCTGCCGCATGTGACACGTCACATGCGGCAGAAAGTTGTCCCCAGGTCCCGCCGTCGCCGTCGCCCCCCCCCAGCCCCCGGTTTTACGTTACCTGGCTGCTGGTGCTCCTGCTCCGGCCCCGCGATCACAGCACGCCGCCTCCTTCTTGAAAGCTGACGGCGCATGCGCAGACAGCGGCTGTCAGCTGGATCCCTGCAAGCAGGGATCCTGCTGACGTCGCTACTGCACAGGCTACTCCACTGTGGACCGGGGGAGGGTGAGTGCGGTAATCTGCAGTCACACTCCTCACATGGAGAGACTGCTGTTCTAGAAAATGGGGGGTACGTTCTGTGAGCGTGCCCCTCATATTCTAGAATGAGGTTACTGCAGGTCACTCTGCCCTAGGTTGGACCGGGGCAGTGTGAGTGCAGTATTCTCAGATTACTGCACCCACACTGCTCATGGAGAGCTTGCTCTTCCAGAAAATGGGGGATACGTTCCCTGAATGTGCCCCCCATATTCTAGAAGATCCAGAGTCGGCGCGGGACCTCCAAAATGGATTACAGCGACCGAAATTTATTTATTTTCAATAAATTGGTAAAAGAGGAATGTTTCGGGGAGTTTTTTTTTTTCAAATAAATTTTTTTTTTGTCTTTATTTTTTTCTATTACTTGACTGGGTTAGTAATGTCGGGTATCTGTTCAGATGCCGTGACATCACTAACCCCAGGGCTTGATGCCAGGTGACATTACAGCTGGTATCAACCCCATATATTACCCCGTCTGCCACTGCACCAGGGCGCGGGATGAGCTGGAGCGAAGCGCCAGGATTGGCGCATCTAATGGATGCGCCACTTCTGGGGCGGCTGCGGCCTGCTATTTTTAGGCTGGGAAGAGTCCAATAACCATGGCTCTTCCCACCCTGAGAATACCAGACCCCAGCTGTCCGCTTCACCTTGGCTGGTGATCTAATTTGGGGGGGACCCCACGTTTTTTTTTTTGTTTTTTTAAAAAACGCCTGGGGAGCCCTCCAAATTGATCACCAGCCAAGGTGAAGCTGTCAGCTGTGGTTTGCAGGCTACAGCTGTCTGCTTTACCCTAGCTGGCTATCAAAAATAGGGGGGACCCCACGTCGTTTATTTTAATTATTAATTTTTTGGGGGGCTAAATACAAGGCTAGGCACCCTTTAGTGCCACATGAAAGGCACTAAAGGGCGCCAGCTTAGAATATGCAGGGGGTGGGACGTTATATATGTTTGACATCTATCCATTCATCCATTGTAGCATTTTAGGCTGTGTGCCCACGATCAGGGTTTGCAGCGTTTTGGGCGCAGAGTGTTTTCCCTGCGTCCATAACGCTGCGTTGTGCAGTAGAAGCACAGTGGAAGGATTTTTAGAAATCCCATGCCCACTGTGCTTCTTTTCTCCGCAGCATAAACCGACCTGTGGCGCAGCTTCCCAAGCCTCCACATGTCAATTTATGCTGCGGAGATGAGTGTTCTCTGCAGGTAGCATAGAGCTCCACAGCGGCCTGAACCCAAATCGTGGGCATGGGCAGCTGCGTTCTCCCGTGGACAACACTCACATCTCTGCAGGAAGGCTGACACTGTGTACTAGACGCCGTGTCGCTGGATCATGGCCACATAGCCTAAAAGTGAGACATTTGTTGCTACAGCAACATTTTTGTGAAGTACCTGTGGATTCAAAATGCTTACTATACTCCTGAATAAAATCCAGTTTCCAAAATGGGGTCACTTGTGGGGGGTTTCTAATGTATAGGTACCCAAGGGGCCCTGCAAATGTGACATGGTGCCCGCAATTTATCTCAACTTTTCCAGAATTCAAATGGTGCTCCTTCCATTCCAAGCCCTCCAATTTATCCAAACAGAGGTTTTTGGCCACATGTGGGGTATCCCTGTGCTCATAAGACATTGGATAAAAACCTGTTGGGTCCACGGTTTGTTGTTGTCTCTTGAAAAAGTGAGAAATTTGATGCTGAAGCAACATTTTTGTGAAAAAAATGAAAATTTTCAATATGGCAACCTAAGCTTATCAAATTCTGTGAAGTATTCGTGGATTCAAACTGCTCACTATACACCTAGATAAAAGCCTTGAGGTGTCTTGTTTCCAGAATGGAGTCACTTGTGGGGGACAGCCACTGTTTAGGCACCTCAAGGGCTCTCCAAATGCAACCTGGCGTCCGCTATTGATTCCAGCCAATTTTGCAGTCAAATGGCACTCCTTCCCTTCCGAGCCCTGCCATGCGCCCAAACAGTTGATTTCCACCACATATAAGGTATCGCCAAACTCAGGAGAAATTGCACAATAAATGTTATGCTGAATTTTTTCCTTTTACTCTTGTAAAAAAAAAAAGCTACCTGGTTGAAATAACAATTTTGTGGTAAAATTTTATTTTTTTTTTTTCATGGCTCAACGTTATAAAATTCTGTGAAGCACCTGGGGGTTCAGGGTACTCACCAAACATCTAGATAAATTCCTTGAGGGGCCTAGTTTCCAAAATGGGGTCACTTGTGCGGGGTTTCTGCTGTTTAGGTACCTTAGGGGTCCTCCAAATGTGACATGGTGCCCGCAATCTTTTTCAGCCAAATTTCCTTTCCAAAATTCAAATATTGCTCCTTTCGTTCCAAGCCCTCCCATTTGTCCAAACAAAGGTTTCAGACCACATGTGAGGTATCACCGCACTCATAAAAAAGTGGTTAACAAACCTTGAGGTCAAATTTTTGGAATTTCCTCTTGAAAAAGTGAGAAAATTGATGCTAAAGCAACATTTTTGAGAAAATTATTAAAATTTTCAATATGACAACGTAACGTTAACAAAATCTGTGAAGTACCTGTGGATCTAAAATGCTCACTATACCCCTAGATAGAAGCCTTGAGGGGTCTAGTTTCCAAAATGGTGTCACTTGTGAGGGGTTTCTGCTGTTTAGGTACCTTAGCGGACATGTAAATGCAACATGGTGCCCGCAATCTATTTCAGCCAAATTTGCTTTCCAAAATTCAAATATTGCTCCTTCTGTTCCGAGCCCTCCCATTTGTCCAAACAGAGGTTTCTGACCACATGTGGGGTATCGGCGCGCTCATAAGAAAGTGGGGAACAAGTTTTGGGGTCCATTTTGTTGTGTTATTTCTTCTAAAAGTGAATAAATTTGGGTTAGAGCAACATTTTTAGGTAAAATTTAATTTTTGCTTTTTTTCATTCCACATTGCTTTTGTTCATGTGGAGCACCTGAAGGGTTAATAAACTTCTTGAATGTGGTTTTGAGTACTTTGGGGGGTGCAGTTTTTATAATGGTGTCACTTTTGGGTATTTTCTGTCATCTAGGCCTATTGAAGTCACTTCAAATGTGATGTGGTCCCTAAAAAACTGGTTTTGTAAATTTTGATGTAAAAATGAGAAATCGCTGATAAACTTTGAACCCCTCTAACTTCCTAACGAAAAAAAATTTTGTTCCCAAAATTGTGCTGATGTAAAGTAGACATGTGGGAAATGTTATTTATTAACTATTTTGTGTCACAGAAATCTCTGGTTTAACGGTATAAAAATTCAAAAGTTGAAAATTGCAAAATTTTCAAAATTTTTGCCAATATTCAATTTTTTTCATAAATAAACGCAAAAAATATTGTCCTAAATTTGGTACTAACATGAAGTCCAATATGTGACGAAAAAACAATCTCAGAATCACCGGGATCCGTTGAAGCGTTCTAGAGTTATAACCTCATGAAGTGACACTGGTCAGAATTGCAAAATTTGGTCTGGTCATTAAGGTGAAAATTAGCTCCGTCACTAAAGGGTTAAGGTAAAGCAAGTTGGGCTGCAGTGTGTACATTGCCCAGGCCAAAAACTAATGCTCTACCAGGATACAGCTAAACCCCCACTAAAAAGGAAGCATCACAGGTGCAGGAGAAGCAAATCACACACACACACACACACACACACACACACACACACACACCTCCATGGAATGGAGGGGGCGCGAATGCTAGATGATAAAACTGCACACTAGTAGCCATAAAACGAAATATTTTTATATTTAGTGTAGGGACCTACAAGCATGAGGTCCCGTGATGAGGGTTGTAGGCTTACGTTTTATGGCCATAAATACCAACAAAAACCTCATATTTTTCTGTTTGTACAGGATACAGCCAGGCCCCTTTCTGTTGGGCCTTGAATTGTAGAGTGTCTATCCGTGCGTGATACACAGGTGGGGTACGGCTTGGCAGCCCGCCTGATCTAATAGTATGGGCGTCACCTAATAGGCTGTGGGTTTGTGACTGTGTTATCTGCATGTGTGAACAGCGCTCTATGCAAGCCACTAGTGTGCAGTTTTATCATCTAGCAATCGCCCTCCTCCATTCCATGGAGGTGTGTGTGTGTGTGTGTGTGTGTGTGTGTGTGTGAGAGTGTGTGTGTGTGTGAGTGTGAGTGTGTGTGTGAGTGTGAGTGTGTGTGTGTGTGAGTGTGTGTGAGTGATTTGCTTCTCATGCACCTGTGATGCTTCCACTTTAGTGGGGGTTTAGCTGTATCCTGGTAGAGCACTAGTTTTTGGCCTGGGCAATGCATACACTGCAGCCCAACTTGCTGTGAGTAATACTTAATTTTTGGAGGATCTTATCCTCTTTTTGTTGCCATTTTTAACTTTAAGGTAAAGAATTAGGGACCCACTCACAGGCTCACAGCGACGTGGCAGTGGGCTTCATACAGACTGATCAGTATGTTCAACTAAGAATCTCATGCTCAGTTTTGTAAATTTGGCCATGTCTTTTTCTACAGTTATAGAACTATTTTCACCAATACGCCATAATCCGGCAGTCGTCAGCTGAATACTATACTAGAGGACACCCTGTTGCATCAGCAACAATTTGTCAGCACTGATTATTCGTTGACCCCCTAAATGAAGATGGCAATAGCAAAAGTGACATCTAGATAATTAACAGAGAGTGGAATCCCTTTCTGACCCCATCGGCACCCCACAAGCACGATCGTAAGGTCACGATGGTTGTCATGCTAACCTAACATCTGAACGAAATGAAGGGAATTTTGTTTACTTACCGTAAATTCCTTTTCTTCTAGCTCCTATTGGGAGACCCAGACAATTGGGTGTATAGCTTCTGCCTCTGGAGGCCACACAAAGTAATTACACTTTAAAAAGTGTAACCCCTCCCCTCTGCTATACACCCTCCCGTGGATCACGGGCCCCTCAGTTTTGGTGCCAAAGCAGGAAGGAGGAAACTTATAAATTGGTCTAAGGTAAACTCAATCCGAAGGATGTTCGGAGAACTGAACCATTAACCAAAGAACAATTGAACATGAACAACATGTGTACACAAAAGAACAACAGCCCGAAGGGAACAGGGGCGGGTGCTGGGTCTCCTAATAGGAGCTAGAAGAAAAGGAATTTACGGTAAGTAAACAAAATTCCCTTCTTCTTTGTCGCTCCATTGGGAGACCCAGACAATTGGGATGTCCAAAAGCAATCCCTGGGTGGGTAACAGAATACCTCGATAAAAAGAGCTGGAAACCGGCCCCCTCTTACAGGTGGGCAATTGCCGCCTGAAGGACTTGCCTACCTAGGCTAGCCTCTGCCGAAGCATAGGCATGCACCTGATAGTGTTTTGTGAAGGTGTGCAGACTCGACCAGGTAGCCGCCTGACACACCTGCTGAGCCGTAGCCTGGTGCCGCAAAGCCCAGGACGCGCCTACGGCCCTGGTAGAATGGGCTTTAAGCCCTGAAGGAATCTGAAGCCCCGATGAACGGTAGGCTTCAAGAATCGGTTCCTTGATCCACCTAGCCAAGGTTGACTTGGAAGCCTGAGACCCCTTACGCTGGCCAGCGACAAGGACAAAGAGCGCATCCGAACGGCGCAGGGGCGCCGTGCGAGAAATGTAGATTCTGAGTGCTCTCACGAGGTCTAACAAGTGCAAATCCTTTTTCACATTGGTGAACTGGATGAGGGCAAAAAGAAGGCAAGGAGATATCCTGATTGAGATGAAAAGGGGATACCACCTTGGGGAGAAATTCCGGGACCGGACGCAGGACCACCTTATCCTGGTGAAAGACCAGGAAGGGGACTTTGCATGACAGCGCTGCTAGCTCAGACACTCTCCTAAGTGAAGTGACTGCCACTAGGAAGGCCACTTTCTGTGAAAGGCGAGATAGAGAGATCTCCCGCATCGGCTCGAAAGGTGGCTTCTGGAGAGCCGTCAGCACCTTGTTAAGATCCCAGGGTTCTAGCGGACGCTTGTAAGGTGGGACTATGTGGCAAACTCCCTGCAGGAACGTGCGGACCTGCGAGAGTCTGGCTAGACGCTTTTGAAAAAACACTGAAAGCGCCGACACTTGTCCCTTGAGCGAGGCAAGAGACAAACCTTTGTCCAATCCTGATTGAAGAAAGGAAAGGAAAGTGGGCAATGCAAACGGCCAGGGAGCAAAACCCCTATCCGAGCACCAAGCTAAGAAGATCTTCCAAGTCCTGTGGTAGATCTTGGCGGACGTTGATTTCCTGGCCTGTCTCATGGTGGCAATGACATCTTGAGATAAACCTGATGACGCTAGGAGCCAAGACTCAATGGCCACACAGTCAGGTTGAGGGCCGCAGAATTCAGATGGAAAAATGGCCCTTGAGACAGCAAGTCTGGTCGGTCTGGGAGTGCCCACGGTTGCCCCACCGTGAGGTGCCACAGATCCGGGTACCACGACCTCCTCGGCCAGTCTGGAGCGACGAGGATGGCGCGCCTGCAGTCGGACCTGATCTTGCGTAACACTCTGGGCAGAAGTGCCAGAGGGGGAAATACATAGGGTAGTCGAAACTGCGACCAGTCCTGAACTAACGCATCTGCCGCCAGCGCCCTGTGATCCTGAGACCGTGCCATGAATGCCGGGACTTTGTTGTTGTGCCGAGACGCCATTAGATCGACGTCCGGCGTTCCCCAGCGGCAACAGATCTCTTGAAACACGTCCGGGTGAAGAGACCATTCCCCTGCGTCCATGCCCTGGCGACTGAGAAAGTCTGCTTCCCAGTTTTCTACGCCCGGGATGTGAACTGCGGAGATGGTGGAGGCTGTGGCTTCCGCCCACAGCAGAATCCGCCGAACCTCTTGGAATGCTTGACGACTGCGTGTGCCGCCTTGGTGGTTGATGTATGCGACCGCCGTGGCGTTGTCTGATTGTATTCGGATCTGTCTGCCCTCCAGCCACCGCTGGAACGCCTGTAGGGCTAGATACACTGCCCTTATCTCCAGAACATTGATCTGCAGGGCGGACTCCGTCGGAGTCCAGGTTCCCTGAGCCCTGTGGTGGAGGAAGACCGCTCCCCACCCTGACAGGCTCGCGTCTGTCGTGACCACAGCCCAGGATGGGGGCAGGAAGGATTTTCCCTTCGACAAAGAAGTGGGAAGAAGCCACCACTGAAGGGAGGTTTTGGCTGCTCTTGACAGGGAAACGTTCCTGTCTAGTGACGTCGACCTCTTGTCCCATTTGCGGAGAATGTCCCACTGAAGTGGACGCAGATGAAACTGCGCAAAGGGAACTGCTTCCATTGCTGCCACCATCTTCCCTAGGAAGTGCATAAGGCGCCTCAAAGAGTGTGACTGACCCCGAAGAAGAGATTGGACCCCTGTCTGTAGTGAACGCTGTTTGTCCAGCGGAAGCTTCACTATCGCTGACAGAGTATGAAACTCCATGCCGAGGTAAGTCAGGGATTGGGTCGGTGTCAATTTTGACTTTGGGAAATTGATGATCCACCCGAACCTCTGGAGAGTCTCCAGGGCAATGGTCAGGCTGTGCTGGCAAGCCACCCAGGAGGGTGCCTTGACTAGGAGATCGTCTAAGTAAGGGATCACCGAGTGGCCCTGAGAGTGTAGGACCGCCACCACTGTTGCCATGATCTTGGTGAAGACCCGTGGGGCTGTCGCCAAGCCGAAAGGCAGTGCCACGAACTGAAGGTGTTCGTCCCCAATGGCGAAACGCAGGAAGCGTTGATGTTCGGGTGCAATCGGCACATGGAGATAAGCATCCTTGATGTCTATTGATGCTAGGAAGTCTCCTTGTGACATTGAGGCGATGACCGAGCGGAGAGATTCCATCCGAAACCTTCTGGTGCTGACATGCTTGTTGAGCAGTTTGAGGTCTAGAACGGGACGGAAAGATCCGTCCTTTTTTGGCACCACGAACAAGTTGGAGTAGAAGCCGTGACCATGTTCCTGAGGGGGAACGGGAATCACCACTCCTTCTGCCTTCAGAGCATTCACCGCCTGAAAAAGTGCAGCGGCTCGCTCTGGGGGCGGAGATGTTGTGAAGAAACGAGTTGGAGGACGAGAGCTGAACTCTATCCTGTAACCGTGAGACAGAATGTCTCTCACCCATCGGTCTTGGACATGTGGCCACCAGGCGTCGCAAAAGCGGGAGAGCCTGCCACCGACCGAGGATGCGGTTTGGGGAGGCCGAGAGTCATGAAGAGGCCGCCTTAGTGGCGGTGCCTCCGGTGGTCTTTTTAGGCCGTGACTTAGACCGCCATGCAGAAGGGTTCCTCTGGCCCTTCCCCGACCTGTTTGACGTGGAGGATTGTGACTTGGCCGAAGGCCAAAAGGACTGAAACCTCGATTGAAACTTTCACTGTTGAGGTTTGTTTTGTTTAGACTGGGGTAAGGACGAGTCCTTTCCCTTGGATTGTTTAATAATCTCGTCCAATTGCTCGCCAAACAAACGGTCGCCAGAAAATGGCAAACCGGTTAAGAATTTCTTGGAGGCAGAGTCTGCCTTCCATTCACGTAGCCACATGGCTCTGCGGACTGCCACCGAATTGGCGGATGCTACCGCTGAACGGCTCACCGAGTCCAGGACGGCGTTCATGGCGTAGGACGAAAAAGCCGACGCCTGAGAAGTCAGAGACACAACCTGCAGAGTAGCGGTGCATGTGACCGCAGTAATCTCAGACAGACAAGCTGAGATAGCTTGGAGCGCCCACACTGCCGCGAATGCCGGAGCAAAAGATGCTCCTATGGCTTCATAGATGGATTTCATCATGAGCTCTATCTGCCTGTCAGTGGCATCCTTGAGGGATGAGCCATCTGCCACTGAAACCACAGATCTGGCCACCAGCCTAGAGACTGGAGGATCCACTTTTGGACACTGAGCCCAACCCTTCACTACTTCCGGGGGGAAGGGATAACGTGTGTCATTAAGGCGCTTAGTAAAGCGCTTGTCCGGGTATGCTCTGTGCTTCTGGACAGCATCCCTGAAATTAGAGTGATCGACAAAGGCACTCCGTGTACGTTTGGGAAACCGAAACTGGTGTTTCTCCTGCTGTGAAGCCGCCTCCTCTACAGTTGGAGTTGGAGGAGAAATTTCTAGCACCTGGTTGATGGACGCTATAAGGTCATTTACTATGGCGTCCCCTTCAGGTGTATCTAGATTGAGAGCACCGTCAGGGTCTGAGCCCTGAGCTGCGCCTTCCTCTTCATCCTCTAGAGAGTCCTCATGCTGAGACCCTGAGCAGCGTGATGAAGTGGAGGAAGGTCTCCAGCGAGCCCGCTTCACCGGTCTGGGACTGCGGTCCGAGTCGGAGTCCTCACCGTGGGACCTATGTGTCACCTCAGGAGCAGATTGCTGCGCCAACTGATGGGGACCTGGGGACGAAGAACGCACAGTGCCCTGCATCTGTGTTGTTGGTCTGGACTGCAAGGCTTCTAGTATCTTAGCAGACCATTTGTCCATAGACTGAGCCATGGACTGTGAAAGCGACTCAGACAGTTTGTCAGCCAAAACTGCAAACTCTGTCCCTGTCACCTGGACAGTGGGAACCGGTGTCTCTACCTGAGCCGGGGGTCCCACCAGTGCCTGAGGCTCCGGCTGAGTGAGTGTCACAGGGGCCGAGCATTGCACACAATGAGGGTAGGTGGAACCTGCAGGTAGCATTGCCGCACATGAGGTACAGGTTGCAAAATAAGCCTGTGCCTTGGTACCCTTGCTCTTTGCGGATGACATGTTGTTGTCCTCCAAGAGATAAGTAAGGGAGCACCGTGATCACTGAGGGATATATAAATAGCCTCAAGTTAACAGTACAGCCGAACCTGCATACACAAACGAGATATATATATATACAGTTCGGCACTCTGGGGGGTCCAGCACCGGCAGACCGGTGTGGCTTACCAACCGCTCTGTGTGGCCACCAGATTCCCTGCCCCGGGTCTCCCTCAGCTGCAGCCAGAAGTTCTCCACCGCAGAATGTGCTGAAAAAATGGCTGACGGCGTTCTCAGAGGAGGAGGGAGGCGTGGGCGTAGTCACAAAAGTGCGGGAATCTGGTGCCCCAGCGTGAGTAGTGAGGGGGGCGGAGGACAGCTCAGTGTACTCCAGCCCTCACTGTCGGCGTCATACCGACCGTCCCGCCCTTTTCCCTGACTGGCAGGCCTGGGGGCGGGAGAATACTGTACTAGGCCGCAAAAGCCGGGGACTAAAGTTAAAACCGCGGCCGGCCGGCAGTGCACGGTCGGCGCGGTAGTCCCGGATCCATTCCCACGCCGCAGTCGCTGCAGCGTCTGGGCCCAAGGTGCTTTATGCGCCGTCCCAACGGGGACACAGAGTACCTGTGGATGCAGGGCCATGTCCCTGACGATACTCCGTCTCCTGTCCGGCAGATTCCCCCAGGGGCTGCGGAGGGAGACCGGTCCCAGTGTCTGGATGACCGGATAGGATCCCACTTCCCCAGAGCCCCTAAGGGATGGGGAAGGAAAGCGGCATGTGGCTCCAGCCTGTGTACCCGCAATGGGTACCTCAACCTTAACAACACCGCCGACCTGAGTGGGGTGAGAAGGGAGCATGCCGGGGGCCCCATAGGGGCCCTCTTTTCTTCCATCCGATAAAGTCAGCAGCTGCTGCTGACTAAAAACGTGGAGCTTGCGTGAATGTGTGCCTCCTTCAACACAAAGCAAAAAACTGAGGGGCCCGTGATGCACAGGAGGGTGTATAGCAGAGGGGAGGGTTTACACTTTTTAAAGTGTAATTACTTTGTGTGGCCTCCAGAGGCAGAAGCTATACACCCAATTGTCTGGGTCTCCCAATGGAGCGACAAAGAAAGAACATTTGTAAAAATAGACACTTGGTAAATGTTATTTATTAACTTTTTGTGTATTGCAACTACCTGGTTTAAGAGTATAAAGGTTCTAAATTTGAAAAATGTTTTTTTTTACATTTTCATCAAATTTCCATTTTGTTATAAATAAGAGCAGAACACCAACTTACATTTACCACTAACAAATTGCAATGTGGCAGGAAAAAAAAAAACACTCTCAGAAAGACAGATATGACAACATGTCAGATTTGAAAAATTGGTTCAACTAAGGGGTTAAATGTTTTTTTTCAGAGGAACAATATCATTAGTTGGGCTATGAGCCCCAAATATGAGACTAATTCTATAGCGAGTCCTTCAAAATACTTCCTGTTCTGAGATTCATCCTCTTCATAGGAACATTGCATGGATACAAAGCTCTATAGATATCAATTTACACATCACGACTATCACTATTCAGGCTGGTGGGGTATCAGGGAGGATAGTGGTGAGTTGTTTCAAAGACATTTTGAAGCAGCAGACCCCAAATATCTACTTTGGGGAAAGTACTTTATAAGGGAATCTGTCAGCAGGTTTTTGCTACCTCATCTGAGAACAGTATGATGTAGGCAAAGAGATCGTGATTCCAGTGATGAGTCAGTATACTGGGTGCAGCAGTTGTGACAGTTTTTTTTAGATGTAGCAGAGTTCAGAAGGCTAACCCCGCCCACCCCACAGCTTTCTATGTACATTGTCTATTGACCGTAAGCTTCTCATCAGTGTATGGGATGTAATCAGTCTATCAGGCGTGTGAGCTGTAGTATGGCAGTGATAATCTCCTGCTGATAAATGAGTCATTGTATTGAAACAACAGATCACAGCTTAATAACGGATATACCCCTGAAATCCGTGTATCAGCCCCCACCTCAAGCTTTCCTCAGAATACCTGCTGACAGATTCCCTTTAACACTGAAGTAAACTTTTTTTTTTTTTTTAAAAAAGTTTATATATTGTTTCTTCTCTGATATACTTCCCATCATTGGATGATTGGGTCCGGAGAACCCCACTGACTTTACAAGGTCAACAGAAAGTCTATGGGTCTTTATATCACTGGGCACACAGTCACGCATAAGCTGAGTACTTCAGTTCAGTGGCTTTGGCAAGTTTTAGGGGTCTCTGGACCTGGCACTTCCCCATCAGTGAGAGCATCAGAAAAATCTTTTACAAATTTAAAATACATCAACATTACAAGACAAAGACCTCAAAATTAAATTTTAGTTGTAGAAAAACAATCTGATCTCTATGTGCTTGTTTAACACCCTTTCTGGGGGTACAGAATAACTGGCTGGAGGGGAAAAAAAAAAACTCCAAAAACTGAGTGGGTGTTACTTACTGCAATCCCCTCGGATTCATACTCTTCCTGTTCAGACTTTAGTGTCAGCTCAATAAACAATTGCTGAAGCTTCTCATTGCAGTAATTTATGCAAAACTGTTCAAAGCTACAATAAACAAACAGAAACCGAAATAAGCTGCATTACATCACATATGGGAAAAACTAAGTCGGGATTTTTTTATGGGTTTTTTTTCTCCCTGGATAGTCCCAACATTTAAGACTGAACTGAAACTATGTTAACATCTGGCCGGTGTTCCAGTTTTGTTCATGAAAAATATAAAATTGGCATATAAAGAAAACAAACAAAAACAAACCACAAGACGATGGCGTGCATGTTCAGCCTAAGGCCAGGTGTCCACGCTGCGGAAAATGCGCGGATTTCTCGCGGAAAAGCCGCGGATTTTCCGAAAATCTGCAGCAGCGGCACTTCCAAGCCATTTCAATGGCATTTTGGAAATGCTGTGTCCATGCTGCGGATTTTTCCGCGGATTTTGATCCGGAAAAATCTGCAGCTTGTCAATTATTGTTGCGGATTTTGATCCGGATTTTGGCTATAGAATGGGGGAAAAAAAAAAAAATCCGCATCAAAATCCACGGCAAAAAAAAGGTGCGGATTTGCCGCGAAAGTCGCGGATTTTCATGCAGAAAAATCCGCAGCAACATTCTACCGTGGACACATAGCCTAAAAGCACATTTTGATAAATTCAAGTAAATGCGTTGTCGCAGCAGACGGTAGACACTTGTAGCTGTAGTCTGTCCGGAATGAATTATTAACCATAGCGTGGAGAGACGTTTCACACTACAACTAAGAGCTGTGGATGGGAAAAATGCCAAAAATGTAAGTTCAGATAAGAAGAAATATTACCTGTTATGCTGAAAGACTTCAAAACCATATATGTCCAGAAGTCCTATTACAGATGCATTCCCCACGCTGTGCATGTCTGCACCCTGAAAAAGGCCCACAGAGACTTATGTCAGGGTAATCCTCCCCATCCTGTTTACACGTCTCACTATACAGGGTCTCATCATAAGCACAGAACGTAAAGAGTCTCCAGACTTGCGCCAAATTTATATCAATACAGACAATACTGTATTTGTGCAATTATTTGTAAAATTAGTAGCTTGTTTTAAAATTCTACCTTATAGGTCAGTGATTTATTAATCTTGTTGACGAGCCATGAGAAGGTGCGGCCATAAATTGCCTTAGCCAGGGCATCTCGGGCGTAAGCGGCTTGCTCCAAATTCAAAGGGCTATTCAGCTAAAGGTGGGAGAGAAAAAGAGGAGTAAAGACAACTTAAATGCAAACAATCTAATTTAGTAAAAGAGGAAACAAGGTCACTATAGCAGTGAAATGCCTGCATAAATAAATGTGCTTATAATCCGTGCTAAAGTTGTGCAGGTAACTGTCTAATGGCCAGATAATATAGTGCATGGGGCTATGCGGATTGATCGGGCCCTGCACGATACTTGCTGGGAGTCGCACAGTACCATTAACAACTGTTCCGCCCAGCGTGAAGTGTCTACCACTCCCCTTTTTCAGAGCTATCTTGGCATTAACTAATGGCAACTAATAAAGCATCTTTTTATATTTATGGATTGTTGCACTGCTAGTCCAATATAACATGGATTAGTCTAGTTAGACTAGCTGTACATTTTTAGAGGTCAACAGTGACCAGATGTGTAAAAATGGCCATGACGACTCTAAGCAGTACAGGATACGCCGTGTCAGTGTTTACCTCTTCTCCTTTAGCAATGATCTTTTTGTGAATGAGAGATTCCCGTAGTACAGTGCTATCTACAGACAGAAGCTGCAAAACAAGACACAGGTTTTCATTATGCAATAGAAAAAAAAATTCTGTTTGTGGCAGAGTGCAACAGTCATTCCTAAAAACATTAAGAGAATAAAGCCGCTCAGAGATTGGCTGGGGGAGGCCAAAAAGGCAGTTTTTCTATGAAGAGAACATATGTACAGTATCTCACAAAAGGGAGTACACCCTTCACGTTTTTTGTAAATATTTCATTATATCTTTCCATAGGACAACGCTGAAAATATGACACTGATACAATGTACAGTAGTCAGTGTACAGCTTGTATAACAGTGTAAATGTGGTGCCCTCTACATAACTCACAGTCATTAATGTAAAAAATGCTTGCGGAAAAAGTGAGTACACCCCCAAGTGAAAATTCCAAAATTTTGCCCAATGAGCCATTTTCCCTTCCGGTGTCATGTGACTTCTTAATGTTACAAAGTCTCAGCTCTGAATGGGGAGCAGGTGTGTTACATTTGGTGTTATCACACTCTCTCATACTGGTCACTGAAAGTTCAACATGGCAAAGAATTCTTTTGAGGATCTGAAACCCCCCCCCCCCCCCCCTGTTCTACATAAAGATGGCCTAGGCTATAAGAAAATTGGCAACATCTTGAAACAGAGCTGCAGCACGGTGGTCAAGACCATACTGCGATTTAACAAGACAGGTTCCACTCAGAACAGGCCTCGTCACGGTCGACAAGAGGATGTCTATTGAAAATAGATGCATGAGTGCTGCCAGCATTGCTGCAAAGGTTACAAGGGTGAGGTGGTTTACCCTGTCCATACACCGCATATGGCTTCAAATTGATTTCCATGGCCTCTTCTAAAGATAATGCACAAGAAAGCCAGCAAACAGTTTGCTGAAAAAAAGCAGACTAGAGACATGGATTACTGGAACCATGCCTGGTGGGCTGATGAGTCCATGAAAAACTTATTTGGTTCAGATAGTGTCAATCTTGTGTCGCAGCAACCAAGTTAGGAGTACAAAGACAAGTATGTTGCCTCCAGTCAAGCATGGTGGTGGGAGTGTTATGGTTTTGAGCTGCATGAGTGCTGCCGGCTGTGGGGAGACATACTCCATTGAAGGAACTGTAAATGGAAACATGTACAGTGACATACTGAAGCAGATCATGATCCTCTCCGTTCGGAAACTGGGCCGCAGGGTAGTATTTCAACATCATAACAACCCCAAACACACATCCAATACAACCACTGCCTTGCTAAAGAAACTAAGGGTTAAGGTGATGGACTGGCCAAGAGTCTCCAGTCCTAAACTCTATTGAGCATCTGTTGGGCCTCCTCAAATGAAAGGAGAAGTGCAAAGTGTCTACCATCCACCAGCTCTGTGATGTCATCAGGGTCCAGCAGCTCCTGTGAAGCTCTAGTGAACTCCATGAACAAAAGCGGCAAGGCAGTGCTTGAAAATAATGATGGCCACGCAAAATATTGACACTTTGGGCACAATTTGGCCATTTTCACTTAGGGGTGTAATCACTTTTGTTACAAGCCGTTTTGATATTAATGGCTGTCCGTCAAACACACTCCTAGTATATAAGGTCATATGTTCATTAAAGTGAATGTACGTGTGTATACGTGTTTGACAATCTATAAAAGCCCCAGTGGCCAGATTAAAAATTGCAAGATATCGATTTTATATTTTAATACAGATTGATATGGAAAGAAAACAACACTGCCAAAAATGTAAAAAAATAAACAACAAAATAAAAATTCATGCAAGACAAAAACTTGATTTAAACAATAGGTCGTTTTCTGACAATAGCTTTCCTTTAAGTTCTAAGAATGACCATTTTAATTCAATCCCCTGTGAGCCTTTATCCTGACAGGAAGACATGGACTGAAGCCAATACGTGGCCTGGTGAAGAGCCTTACCCTGGCAAGATATTTAATCTGGTTTTCTGTTGTGACCTGAGCATTCCCTTGTTCATCTGTGGCAAATTGCACATTTCCCAAATGCAGGACACTTGCTACAATACTCAACAATTCCTGAAAAACAAACAAAAATAGGATCAGAAAACAGGAATAGATTATATAAAAAAACGGCGCCTTTTCACGTTCCATTCACCCTTGCCACTTACCTCCACATCATCCTCATTAAAGTTGATCACTGACAGAGCTTTCCGGACAGTCTTCCACTCATTCTTATCATTGATGGAGCTGACCCTGGCACACTGACCCTGTAGCCGGAAACAAAGTCAGAAATTGGGATAAATTATTTTGACTAGAAAAGCAGATCTTGGTACCAGTGTGGGCAAAATAATGTGCCCCACTCTTATACATGTAAAATCCTGTGATTATTGAAGTCCAATTTACCGACCTTGACAAGGTATTGGTAGTTTTGGGCATTTTTGTCTAAGCCGAGCCTGCGTAGAAGATCCTCCTCGCCACCCTCGAGGAGCTGATAAAATATATGGAAATTTCTCTCTCCGTGATTCTGATGAACCACACGGGACTTCTCCAGGAGATAGTTCAGAATGTGGCCCCCAACCGGCGCTCCCTTAAAACAAAATCAATAGTGTGATAGCGTATAACTATTATCCATATGTATAACTTTAATACAAAAATAAATGAAAAAGCAATGACCATTGAAGAGGATTTATAACTATTTCTATGTAAAATTGCAATAACACAATAGTTTATTATAACAATTTACAGAAATTATTACTGTTGTAACGGATTTTTTATATTTACATCTCTTCCAATTATTTTTAAAGGGGGTTTGCCACCATTATACAAAGTTAATCCTGAGGGTGGTGCTAAAAAAAAATAAAAAAATACATGCTATAGTCAGCTCCGGACTGGCACTGCGCCTCTGCTTGTTCCCTGGCATAATTTAACTGATCTGAGGCATCACTTGACCACTGCAGCTAATCAGAAGCCACAGAGTTCACATTCTGTCCAAACAGTTACTGCCTGTTCACACAGAATGTAAAAGTAACAGCTTGATCAGTGCCAGCTAATTGGCTGCAGCGGTCACATGAGACGTCCCAATTTCTCCCAAGTGTTGATCCTGAGAGACACGGTCCAGAGTGCTGGTCCAGGAGGCGAGTATAGGGGTTCACGTTTTCCCACACCTCCCGGGGACCTTTATGTTCACTGTCTTAATTATAAAACACCAAATGCTAACCTTATAATCAAACTGCACATCCATGTATTTGCCAAAACGGCTGGAATTGTCATTTCGTAAGGTTTTTGCATTTCCAAAGGCCTAAAAACAAAAAAAACAAATATCCAATGTATTATCTGCTCCTGGGAAGAAAGCATTTTTGCGATTATGCCATATCCGTCAGTGTTCCCATAGCACTCGGAAAACATTTAGAGACACGCCTTTCAATAGCACCTTAGACATATTTGCTCTATTACTGAATAGGAAGTTTGCTTAGCTTCTCCCGCTAAAGATAACATTTACAAGAAGGTAGATCTTAAAATGACCACACACATTATAGAAATTTGGGCTGGACCTGGCAACTCAATGTGATCGGCTGATTAATGTTTATGGAAGAATCTCCCAACTCTAGCTCTATCGCAACAAAAATGATCAGATGGTTTATGAGATGTATTGGCATCTTAAAGGGGTTGTCCACTACTAGGACAATCCCTTCTGATTTCACATGATTGCCTCAGATAAAATAATAAAGACTATACTCACCTCCAATGCCAGCGCTGTTCTAGCAGTGCCATGGTTCATGGGCTCATGTGGTGTTGTAACGTCAGGTGTGCCCTGCATCTAATCAGCTCTGGCTTCTATCTCCCAGCCTTCGGACAAATGAGAAATCAACAGGAAGTGAGTGCAGCCACAGCGCTGACTTCCTGTTGATGAACTCATTTGGTCTGAATGTAGAGAGAAGGATGACGCTGATTGTACGTGGGGCTTGCATGACTTCACAACCTCACATGAGTCTGGACACCGCTGGAACAGCGCTGATACGGGAAGCAAGTATAGTCTTTATTATTTTACCTGGGGGAAACATGTGGAGTCAGAAGGGGTTGTCCTAGTACAAGCCCTTTAAAGCGTTTTGTTTTTTTTTGTTTTGCAATAACCTGCATAAATGAAAGTTAATCACAGTCATCCCAAGTCACAATGCTGGAGGAAGGAATACCAACTCAGGAAGTGTAGAATGTTGAAATATGTTTTTCACGGCAGGCCATAATGAATGTGTGGTATCTGTAAGATACACGATAGCGGAGGAGGGCAATGGTAGAGATGAACAGCAAATAAAGATTCAGTAACTTTAAGAGGACCTTTCACCAAATTATCATGTTGAACTGGACACAATATAACAGCAGCTGAAAGGGGAAATTAGCAATCAAAGTATTGTTAATTTAAGTGGGTGTTTTTTTTCACTGGGGGCGTTCACTTCTTCCCGCTGTATGATGCTGACCAGTCATAAGAAATGTGTGACAAATATACAAAATTACATTCTTGAAATGAAAATATGTATTTCCGGCGTCTATTCTTTTCAGAAATAGGATATGTAATATTACATGGTGGATATTTGTAAGAATGGCCATTCATGTAACATAAGGATGGCACAAGCCTGTTAGAATGGAAGAGGCTTTTACACAGCAGTTCTCCATTTCTGCTTATAGAGCGGGATCCTAAGCAATGAACCATCCATCTAATAAAGGTCCATTTGCCCCACTGGAGCAAAGGAAGGGAATTTTGTTTACTTACCGAAAATTCCTTTTCTTCTAGCTCCAATTGGGAGACCCAGACAATTGGGTGTATAGCTTCTGCCTCCGGAGGCCACACAAAGTATTACACTTTAAAAAGTGTAACCCCTCCCCTCTGCCTATACACCCTCCCGTGCCTCACGGGTCCTCAGTTTTGGTGCAAGAGCAGGAAGGAGGAAACTTATAAATTGGTCTAAGGTAAACTCAATCCGAAGGATGTTCGGAGAACTGAAGACCATGAACCAAAGAAACAATTGAACTTGAACCACATGTGTACACAACAGAACAACAAGCCCGAAGGGAACAGGGGCGGGTGCTGGGTCTCCCAATTGGAGCTAGAAGAAAAGGAATTTACGGTAAGTAAACAAAATTCCCTTCTTCTTTGTCGCTCCATTGGGAGACCCAGACAATTGGGACGTCCAAAAGCAGTCCCTGGGTGGGTAAAAGAATACCTCAATAAATAGAGCAGACACGGCTCCCTCTTACAGGTGGGCAACCGCCGCCTGAAGGACTCGCCTACCTAGACTGGCATCTGCCGAAGCATAGGTATGCACCTGATAGTGTTTCGTGAAAGTGTGCAGGCTAGACCAGGTAGCTGCCTGACACACCTGCTGAGCCGTCGCCCGGTGCCGCAATGCCCAGGACGCACCCACGGCTCTGGTAGAATGGGCTTTCAGCCCCGAAGGAAGCGGAAGCCCCGAAGAACGGTAAGCTTCAAGAATCGGTTCCTTGATCCACCGAGCCAAGGTTGACTTGGAAGCCTGCGAACCCTTACGCTGACCGGCGACAAGTACAAAGAGTGCATCTGAACGGCGCAGGGGCGCTGTGCGAGACACGTAGTACCGGAGTGCTCTCACTAGATCTAATGAGTGCAAATCCTTTTCACATCGGTGAATTGGATTAGGGCAAAAAGAAGGTAAGGTGATATCCTGATTGAGATGAAAAGGAGATACCACCTTAGGGAGAAATTCCGGAACAGGACGCAGAACCACCTTATCCTGGTGAAAAACCAGGAAGGGGGCTTTGCATGACAGCGCTGCAAGATCCGACACTCTTCGGAGTGATGTGACTGCCACTAGAAATGCCACCTTCTGCGAAAGACGTGATAAGGAGACATCTCGCAGCGGCTCGAAAGGTGGTTTCTGAAGAGCCGTTAGCACCCTGTTAAGGTCCCAGGGCTCTAGTGGGCGCTTGTAAGGTGGGACTATGTGGCATACAACTTGCAGGAACGTGCGGACCTGCGGGAGCCTGGCCAGGCGCCTTTGAAAAAATACTGAGAGCGCCGATACTTGTCCCTTGAGAGAGCTTAGTGACAAACCTTTGTCCATTCCAGATTGAAGGAAGGAAAGAAAAATGGGTAAGGCAAAAGGCCAGGGAGTAAACCCATTCACAGAGCACCAGGACAAGAATATCCGCCAAGTCCTGTAATAGATCTTGGCGGACGTCGGTTTCCTGGCTTGTCTCATAGTGGCAATGACCTCCTGAGATAACCCTGACGACGCTAGGAGCCAGGACTCAATGGCCACACAGTCAGGTTGAGGGCCGCAGAATTCAGATGGAAAAACGGCCCTTGTGACAGCAAGTCTGTGCGGTCTGGAAGGGCCCACGGTTGACCCACCGTGAGATGCCACAGATCCGGGTACCACGACCGCCTCGGCCAGTCTGGAGCGACGAGAATGGCGCGGCAGCAGTCGGACCTGATCTTGCGTAATACTCTGGGTAACATCGCCAGAGGAGGAAACACATAAGGCAGTTGAAACTGAGACCAATCCTGTACTAATGCATCCGCCGCCAGAGCTCTGTGATCCTGAGATCGTGCCATGAATGCTGGGACCTTGTTGTTGTGCCGTGACGCCATGAGATCGACGTCCGGCGTTCCCCAGCGGCGACAGATCTCTCGAAACACCTCTGGGTGCAGAGACCATTCCCCCGCGTCCATGCCCTGACGACTGAGAAAATCTGCTTCCCAGTTTTCTACTCCCGGTATGTGAACTGCGGAGATGGTGGATGCTGTGGCTTCCACCCACTGCAGAATTCGCCGTACTTCCTGGAAGGCTTGACGACTGCGAGTGCCGCCCTGGTGATTGATGTAGGAGACTGCAGTGGCGTTGTCCGACTGGATACGGATCTGCCTGCCCTCCAGCCACTGATGGAACGCCAATAGGGCTAGATACACTGCCCTTATCTCCAGAACATTGATCTGAAGGGAAGACTCCCTCGGAGTCCAGGTCCCCTGAGCCCTGTGGTGGAGAAACACTGCTCCCCACCCTGACAGGCTCGCGTCCGTGGTGACCACAGCCCAGGTTGGGGGCAGGAAGGATTTTCCCTGCGATAGAGAAGTGGGAAGAAGCCACCACTGAAGAGACGTCTTGGTTGCCAGGGAAAGAGAGACATTCTTGTCGAGGGAAGTCGATCTCTTGTCCCACTTGTGGAGAATGTCCCATTGGAGTGGGCGTAGATGAAATTGCGCGAAGGGCACTGCCTCCATCGCTGCCACCATCTTCCCTAGGAAGTGCATGAGGCGCCTCAATGGGTGTGACTGACTCTGAAGAAGAGATTGCACCCCTGCTTGCAGAGAAAGCTGTTTGTCCAGTGGTAGCTTGACTACCGCTGACTGGGTATGAAACTCCATCCCGAGGTAGGTCAATGACTGGGTCGGTGTCAACTTGGATTTTGGAAAGTTGATGATCCACCCGAACTGCTGGAGAGTCTCCAGAGCGACGGTAAGGCTGTGTTGACACGCTTCCCGAGACGGTGCCCTGACTAGGAGATCGTCTAAGTAGGGAATCACCGAGTGGCCTTGGGAGTGTAGGACCGCCACAACGGATGCCATGACTTTGGTGACAACCCGTGGGGCTGTCGCCAAGCCGAAAGGCAATGCCACGAACTGAAGGTGTTCGTCCCCTATGGCGAAACGCAAGAAGCGTTGATGTTCGGGTGCGATCGGCACATGGAGATAAGCATCCTTGATGTCGATCGATGCGAGAAAGTCTCCCTGTGACATCGAAGCGATGACCGAGCGGAGAGATTCCATCCTGAACCGTCTGGTTCTCACATGTCTGTTGAGCAGTTTGAGGTCCAGAACGGGACGGAATGAACCGTCCTTCTTTGGCACCACGAACAAGTTGGAGTAAAAGCCGCGCCCCTGTTCCTGAGGGGGGACGGGAATCACAACTCCTTCTGTCTTCAGAGCGGCCACTGCCTGAAAAAGTGCGTCGGCCCGAGCGGGGGGGGGGGGGGGGGGAGGTTGTGAAGAAACGAGTTGGAGGACGAGAGGTGAACTCTATCCTGTAACCGTGAGACAGAATGTCTCTCCCCCATCGGTCTTGAACATGTGGCCACCAGGTGTCGCAAAAGCGGGAGAGCCTGCCACCGACCGAGGATGCGGTTCGGGGATGCCAAGAGTCATGAGGAGGCCGCCTTGGAGGCAGTGCCTCCGGCAGCCTTTCTGCCTTCCATTCACGCAGCCACATGGCTCTGCGGACTGCCACAGAATTAGCGGATGCCACCGCTGTACGGCTAGCAGAGTCTAGGACTGCATTCATGGCGTATGAAGAAAACGCTGACGCCTGAGAAGTCAAAGACGCAACCTGCGGAGCAGAAGTACGTGTGACCGCATTAATCTCGGTTAGACAAGCCGAGATAGCTTGGAGTGCCCACACGGCTGCAAAAGCCGGGGCAAAGGACGCGCCCGTGGCTTCATAGATGGATTTCACCAGGAGCTCTATCTGCCTGTCAGTGGCATCCTTTAGCGATGAGCCATCTGCAACCGATACCACAGATCTAGCCGCCAATCTAGAGACTGGAGGATCCACCTTGGGACACTGAGCCCAACCCTTAACTACGTCAGAGGGGAAGGGGTAACGGGTGTCAGCAAGGCGCTTAGTAAAGCGCTTGTCCGGAACCGCTCTGGGTTTCTGGACAGCATCCTTGAAGTTAGAGTGGTCGAAAAACGCACTCCGTGTACGTTTGGGGAACCGAAACTGGTGTTTCTCCTGCTGAGAAGCCGACTCCTCTATAGGTGGAGGCGGGGGAGATAGATCTAACACCTGGTTGATGGACGAGATAAGATCATTTACTAAGGCGTCCCCTTCAGGTGTATCAAGGTTGAGGGCAACGTCATGGTCAGAGCCCTGAGCTGCGACCTCCGCCTCGTCCTCCAGCGAGTCCTCCAGCCGGGAACCTGAGCAGCGTGATGAAGCTGAGGATTCCAAGCGGGCTCGCTTAGCTGGTCTGGGGCTGTGGTCCGTGGAGGAGTCCTCCACGTGAAACCTAGAGCCCACCCCGGGAGCGCGCTGCGGCGTGGACCGAGAGGGACCTGGAGGCGCCGATCCAACAGTGTCCTGGGTTTGTGTAAGGACCGGTCTGGACTGCAAGGCTTCTAGCAGCTTGGCAGACCATTTGTCCATAGACTTAGCCATGGATTGTGAAAGTGACTCAGAGAGCTTCTCAGCAAAAACTGCAAACTCTGTCCCTGCCGCCTGGACAGTGGTAGCATGGGGGTCTACCTGAGCCGAGGGGCCCACAAGTGGTCGCGGCTCCGGCTGAGTCAGTGTAACAGGGGTCGAGCATTGCTCACAGTGAGGGTAGGTGGAACCCGCAGGCAATATAGCCCCACAAGAGGTACAGGTCGCAAAGAAACCCTGTGCCTTAGCGCTCTTGCTCCTTGTGGACGACATGCTGTTGTGTCCCAGGAGAGTGATCACAGAGGGTATAAGGGAAGAGTATACAGCCCGGCCGAACAGAGATATATATATATAAAGATATATAATACGTATCTATTCAGGCAACCCAGGGGGACCAGCACCGGATGACCGGTGTGGCTTACCGACCGCCAAAAAGCGGCGTGTGTGTCCTCCAGATTCCCTGCTCCAGGTCTCCCAGCGGTGAAGAGCTCTTTCCTGATGATTCTCCAGCGCAGAATGTCTGAAAAAAATGGCTGCTGGAGCTCTCAGAGGGGGAGTGGAGCGGTGGGCGGCACCAGGAAAAAGTGCGGGAATCTGGGGTCCCTATTGTGATCAAAGAGGGGGGAGGAAGCATACAGGATGCTCCGGCCCTCACTGCCGACGTCAGGACGGCTGTCCCGCCCCTACCCTGACAGACAGGTCCGGGGGCGGGAGTCTTGCCAGTAGGCCGCAACTGAAGCCGGGGACTAAATTTATGACCGCGGCCGACAAACAGGCGCGGTCGGCGCGGAAGTCCCCCGGCTTTCACGGATCAGCAGCCGCTGTGTGTCCCAGGCGGCGTCCGGTCGGCTGTCCCGCCCCTACCCTGACAGACAGGTCCGGGGGCGAGATTTTGCAAGTAGGCCGCAACTGAAGCCGGGGACTAAATTTATGACCACGGCCGACAAACAGGCGCGGTCGGCGCGGAAGTCCCCCGGCTTTCACGGCCTAGCAGCCCTTGCAGCGTCCGGGTGCCAGGCGCTCCATAAACCGTCCCCATGGGGACACAGAGTACCTGACAGATGCAGGGCCCGGTCCCTGATGAAGAAAATACTCCGGTCCGGCAGATTCCACACAGGGGCTGCGGACGGAGCACGGTCCCAGTACCTGGATGACCGCTCAGGATCCCACTTCTCCCAGAGCCCCCAAGGGATGGTGAAGGAAATACGGCATGAGGCTCCAGCCGTCGTACCCGCAATGGGTACCTCAACCTTAACAGCACCGCCGACATAGTGGGGTGAGAAGGGAGCATGCCGGGGGCCCCGTGGGAGCCCTCTTTTTTTCCAACCGATAACATCAGCAGCTGCTGCTGACTAAAATGGGAATGCATGAGTGGATGTGTGCCTCCTTCCACACAAAGCATAAAACTGAGGAGCCCGTGAGGCACGGGAGGGTGTATAGGCAGAGGGGAGGGGTTACACTTTTGAGTGTAATACTTTGTGTGGCCTCCGGAGGCAGAAGCTATACACCCAATTGTCTGGGTCTCCCAATGGAGCGACAAAGAAATACAGAGGATGTCTTCATCAGACACCCCCGTCAATAAAGGCAGAAAATGTAGTGCTGCAGACTCATAGAATGGTAGAGTTGGAAGGAAACTCCTGGGTCATATGGTCCATCGCCCTATAGATGGATCCCGCATAAGTTCGCTGACACGAGGCGTTCCGCTCATTCTCACCTCGAGAACAGGATTGGACTGCAGAAGACGGTCTTTCACAGTTTCCACTTGATCGCTGGCAGGACAAGTCACAGCATAGTACTGAAGGATCTTCTTACTAGCTTCCGTCTTTCCTGCCCCACTCTCACCAGATATGAGAATACACTGGTCTTTTCTTTCTGTTCGCAGGGAGCGGTAAGAGTTGTCTGCTATTGCATAGCTAAAAAGGAAATCGAAAAATATTTTGTATATTAATTTATATAAAAACATGAAAAACAACATACATGCTTCTTCTCCTGATCTAAAAGGCCCCAAAATTATCTGATAAAAACTGGAATGCGAAATAAGAATAGTTATTCTACCAAGCACTGAGGTTACCGTTTGTGGGAATACATAGACTGCGGATTGCAGGTGCAACTGGGCCATCAAGTCAGGCAAGACGCTGTATATCGCCAAAACCAATTCAGCTAAGGCTGGTTTCACACTACGTCTTTTTAACATCCGCTGAAAACGTTTTTTTAGCGGAAGTACGGATCCTGCTTTTACAGCAAATAACGTATGCAAACGCATATGTTATTTTGCAGGATCCTGCACTGGATGTTTAGCGGCGGGCATTGGAGTCATGTGATCGGGAGTGAGGGGAACTAGACTGGGAGGAGGCTTCTGACAGCTGCAGACGCTGGTAACCAAGGTAAACATCGGCCTTGGATACCCGATATTTATCTTGGTTACGAGTGTCTGCAGCTGCTAGGAGCAGGGCTGCCTGCACGCGTAACCAACGTAAACATCGGGTAACTAAGAGAAGTGGTTACGCGATATTTACCTTGGTTACGAGTGTCCGCAGCTCTCAGGTGGGAGAGAGAGGAAGGGGAGGAAGGGGGAAAGACAGAGATAGAGAGAGAGGGTGAGGGAGGGAGGAGGAGAGACAGACAGATCACGCGAGACTGGTTCTGGGCATGCTCAGTACTTTCTGGGCATGCTCAGTACAAAAGCAGGATCCTGTCTATCAGCACGCCAGCGTTCACCTGCGTTTGCGTGCGTTATAGTCAGGATCCAGCAATTTGCAGTATTTGGACAGAGCTCAAAAACGCTACAAGTAGCGTTTTTGAAACATGTTAAAAAACTGCAAGTCACTGGATCCTCACTATAACGCACGCAAACGCAGGTGAACGGATGTTAACGCGAGTCCATTGCAAATGCATTGAAATGAAAACGCATTTGCACTGGATCCGCTTGTCCGCTAAAATAACGTTAAGGACGGATGTTAAAAAGACGTAGTGTGAAACCAGCCTAAAAAGCAAATGAAGATATTACCCATGTTTTTTGTTTTAGTGCTAAACAAAGAGCTGTGGGATTTCCTCTATTAGCACTGCAGCAGAGATATAGCGGTATGTATTTAGTCACAGCTCTTGCAGTAAATGCAAATGACACGTTTAGTTCTCTACAATAAAATCCCGGATGCTGAAAACCTGCAGAAAATATTACCTTGAGGTAGAACCAGTTTGTGTGGGTGCAGCTATGCATCAAGAGTTATCATACTTCTAAGAAAAAAATGCTAATCTATAGATTTATATAGTTAGATCTTTAAAGGGAAGCTGTCATTAATTAGATTAATAATTAGAGCAGCATAATCCGAGGCCAGCGGGGAGAATACAGTCAGGTATGTATTACTCTAACATGCTACGGTGTTTCAAGGAAAACAGGTTGACTATAAGGCGAAACCTGACTTCGCCAATTAACTTCTCCTTTACCCATGTGTGGACCGACACTGGACAGGTGAGCAGACCGGGGGCCACACAGACTACAGTAATTCCCACCCGATTATTTACACTATGCTTCCAGAGTATGATATAACTAGATGCAATCGTGCAGCCAGACACAGATTCATTCTGGGGTTCAAACAGCAGGAATCTACAGACAGGTTCCCTGTGGTGCACTACAGAGGTTTCCACATATTTAGGCAGAATATTCTTGTTATTAATTGCCAGTAAAACATATTGTAGGAAGGTAATGATCTCAGTCCAATCCTCCTCTGATATGGAGGGTATTCCTTTTATCTATATAGTTTCAACCAACAATGGCGATGATTAGCATCTCCTGCTTAGTAGCTGGCAGGGACAGACTGGCCATTTGGCAGATGCCAGGAGAGCCGGTCCGGCCGTGGGCCAGCTTGTCCACTATGGTGTTAACAGTATCTGAGTCCACAGGACTTTACTGGGAACAGTTGTGCGGGAGCGTGGAGCCACAGGCTTAGTCACTTACCCTGGAAGGCCGCAGACTTCCTTTCAGTCTGTGGCCTGCCAGAGGCCGGCACCAAGCATAACACATCGGCGCTGCGATGAGGTCACTGCATTGCGCCGCCAGCGTTCACTGCGATACTGGATAAAAGAGGAGGCGGACGCTGCAGAAAATGAGGAGTCTGGATTAAGTGACTATAAGGATGTTTTTCTTTTGGGGGGCTGTGGGGCACCATGATACTATAAAGACAGCAGTGTGGTAGACCATTTTAAATACGGGGCTGTGACTTGGACCATCATACTATATAAGGGGCTGTGAGGTGCACCATCATACTATATGACGTGTTGTTGGGGGACCATCATACTGCATTAGAGCTATGAGGAATCTTCATAGTGAGTGAGGGATCTATCAAACCGTGTGGAGTGGCTGTGGGGGGGGGGGGGGGGGACGACCATCATCCTGTATGGAGTGGCTGTGATTAACATTGTACTGTGTGGAGGTCTATGGGGTACAATGAACTATGTTAGGGGCTGTGATGGACATCATACAGTGTGGGGATCTGTGGCGTACCTCATAATGAATATTGCGTGCTGTGGTGATTATCATACTGTATGAAGGGCTGTGGTGACAATCTTGCTGTGTGTGGTGCTGTGGGACATCATACTGTGGTGGGTCATATCAAGTGGTGGCATAACACTGAGTCATGAAAGGGGTATCAGTGATTGAGACGACTTAGGGGCTTTAGTAGGTGCAAAAAACTTTCTAAGTGCCGCAATAGATATCCTTCTCAGTTTCTTAAAATGTTACGAGATACGCCCTTCTCTGACTGTGCCGTGGATAGGACTTTTTCTATGGGGCTTTTATTTCCATCAAGAGCCGTATAACAATTATAGGCAGTGAAAGTTATTATATGTTTGCACAATGATGGATCGTTATAATTATAGGGAAAACATCATTATTATTACAAAGTACCGTGGTGTTTTTATTATACATAAGTTTTGGGGTCATTATAATGGGTCAAGGGGGATTATTATTATTATTATTATTATTATTATTATTATTATTATTATAATAATAATAATAATAATAAAAAAGGCACAGGGAAATTATAATAAGGCAGCACAAGTTGTTTAGGTAGTGGTGGAGGAATGTCAGGAGGGTCCTTGAAAAGCTGTGAAGCAAAGATGTCTGTGTGTTACATTTTGCAGAGACGTGTTATTGATGGAAGAAGAGGTTACAGCGGTGGAAAAGAAAAGGAAAAATGAATGACTATGATCAATGAAAATGTCACTAGTGGGAACCTGCACTGCACACATTATGGACTCACCTGGCTCTGAGGATGTTCATTCAGTTGTTTACTTTTGTTTAAAAAAAGCAGATCACAGACATGGCACAAAACTAAAGTCATTTCAAATATCAACTTTCTGGCTTTAAAGGGAACCTGTCATCAGAAATTTCGCCCAAAAGCTAAAAGATTCCCCCTCTGCAGCTCCTGTGCTGCATTCTAGGAAGGTCCCTGTTATTATTGTGCCCCATGTGAGACCAAAATAAAGCCTTTATAAAGTTCTACCTTTTTGTATGCAGCTTCTGTAAATCTGACACGGGGGCGGGCTCTCTGCCGTCCGTTATTCTGCCCCCTGGTCCTGTATGCCGCCCCCATCGCTCCTTTCCATATCTGATGCACCGCCCACTGCTCCAGCCATCCCCACGCATGCCCAGTGCCAGTCTCACAGGACTGAGCAGTGTGACCGCTGGTGACGTGTGCGCAGGCAAGTGATTATGGACGGGACTGTGACTGTTATCAGCAAGTACCCGCCCATAATCTCGTGAGCGCGCAAACCTCTCCAGCATTCACACTGAGCTCAGTGTAGATGCTAGACTGTATGGGCTGCTTCCAGGGATGATGTCCCTTTGTCATGTGATAGTATTTCGAACACGCCCCTATCACATGACAAAGGGACGGCAGAGAGCCCGCCCCCGTGTCACATTTACAGAAGCTGCATACAAAAAGGTAGAACTTTATAAAGGCTTTATTTTGGTCTCACAGGGGGCACAATAATAACAGGGACCTTCCTATAATGCAGCACAGGAGCTGCAGAGGGGGAATCTTTTAGCTTTTGGGCGAAATTTCTGATGACAGGTTCCCTTTAAGAAACACTAAAAAATGATGAAAACATAATGTGCTAGCCAGTAACGGATACTTTTCAAAACCAAACAGGGGGGGAAAATTATGGAATCACTCAATTCGGAGGTAAAAATTATGGAATCACTCAATTCTGAGGTAAAAAATTATGGAATCACTCAATTCTGAGGTAAAAAATATGGAATCACCCTGTAAAGTTTCATTCCCAAAACTAACACCTGCATCAAATAAGATCTGCTTGTTAGTCTGCATCTAAAAAGGAGTGATCACACCTTGGAGAGCTGTTGCACCAAGTGGACTAACATGAATCATGGCTCCAACATGAGAGATGTCAATTGAATCAAAGGAGAAGATTCCAGTATCAAACTCTTAAAAGAGGGTAAATCATCCCGCAATGTTGCAAAAGATGTTAGTTGTTCACAGTCAGATGTGTCTAAAATCTGGACTAAATACAAACAACATGGGAAGGTTGTTAAAGGCAAACATACTGGTAGACCAAGGAAAAAAAATCAAAGCATCAAGACAGGAAACTGAAAGAAATTGTCCAGTTACCAAAACGGATTTTTTTTTCTCTCATAAATCTTACTAATATGTGCCTCTCCACACATCTATTATGTTATTTTAGCAATATTACCTTTTATCGTGCTCTAGCAGCACATCCTCATTTCTGGCTCCACCTCTGATTGAGTTAATCGCTCTCCAGATTTCCTGGGTTCAGTTACCACAACTCCCATAATCCTTTGCAGTAACTAGCAATCTATCTCACACCCACTCAGATCTCCACTGGTCCATGACAAGGCTCCAACCTGCAAAGCTGATTCTGCAACAGCAATCAGAAAGTTGGAGGCAGATTGATGAAGAGTACTATTTGTCAATCATTAAGTCCATGCCTCAGAGACTGCAAGGTGTTATAAAAGCCAGAGGTGGTGCAACAAAATACTAGTGACGTATTGGAGTGTTTTTTTGTTTTTCATGATTCCATAATTTTTACCTCAGAATTGAGTGATTCCATAATTTTTCCCCCCTGTTTGGTCTTGAAAAGTAACCGTTACTGGCTAGCACATTATGTTTCATGATTTTTTTAGTGTTTCTTAAAGCCAGAAAATTGATATTTGAAATGACTTTAGTTTTGTGCCATGTCTGTGATCTGCTTTTTTTAAACAAAGGTAAACAACTGAATGAACATCCTCAGAGCCAGGCGAGTCCAGAATTTTTTTTCCAGGGGTTTTATATGGTCATTGTATCGTGGTACTATCAGTGGTTTAGATAAAGGAGTAGTCGAGGCTTGAAGTTAGGATTCTATAGTCACTGCAGATTTTAAGTGCACGCGTGCGGTGAGGATTCCCTGGTGCCGAGAGTTGGCGATCATGTGACTGCAAGTATGCAAATTTGCATATATGCTGTCACGTGCTGACTAGACATGCATGACTTGGCTCAATACAAGGGAATTTAGCAAAGCCAAGTAAGTTTAGTCGGAATGTGGCCAGAGATGTGGAAATTGCATACTTGCGGTCAAATGACAGTGCGAGTGTCAGAATTCAGAAGTCTGAGGTCACATTGACTTTAACCTCAACCTCTTATGGATCAGTATGGTGGCATTATCATTACTGTAAATGCCGCTAATATTTGGTTATGATTTGTTGCCATTTGTCTAACACTGTAATATTATTATTCAATCCCTTTGTCTTTGGCCCCTTAGTATCCCAGTCAGGCGGTATGAGGATAGGAGAGAATTTACAATGTCTGGGAACTGGGTATTTAGGGCATGCAGGCATAGTATACTGTAATAATGGAAGACTGAAGACACTGCTCTGCTTTGCACCAGCCAATACTTCTACACAAGTCCCACTGAGGACCGGGACAATGATCCTTTTGAATTGCAACCCCCACCATGAATCTGTACAGTATGCGTCTGTCTCATACTGTAAGCAAAGTACTAGAGCAATTTGCAATGCATTCATCCAGGGCAGTGAGTCTGGGGTCAATCAGTGACACAGGCCGAGCAGCCCGCTGCACATCACATGTCTATTTCATCAGGAGCATTGGATCCACAAATAAACACAAAACACAAAGATGTGTCTATATAGGTTTTATATCAACAAGGCTAAAAAAAAAAAATATAAAATTATGAACCAACATTTGCAATGGTAATTACTGAAAACTCCTCTAACCGTTCTGTTTTCTTCAATACTGTACTTGTATGCGTCAATAAAGGGGTTTTCCAATGAACAAAACTAAATTTAAATCAATAGATCTTGGGATAAAAATAATGTCCAAATTGGATGTGATAAAAAGAAAATATGTTCGTGTGCTGATTATATTCTTATATGATGTGCCCCTGCTATGTACTGTGTAATGGCTGTGTCTGACCGTACAGGGACATGGTCTGATCATACCACAGCTCCTGGGCCGGGGAGGAAGTAAAAAAGTATATAAACATTACAGCACGGGATCACAAATTATTTTTTCTTTGAGGTAAAACATTTGTAAAAAATAGGCAGGAAAATGCTTTACCTCACAAAAAGAATCAGCTATGATCCTGTGCAGTAATGTATGTATACTCTTGTGTTTTCCCCGGCCCAGGAGCTGTGGTATAAGACGATCTCCCTGTACGGTCAGGGGCACATGTATAAGATTATCTCAGCACAGGAACATGTATTTTAAACACATCCAATTATGGAACTTATTATTCCAAGATCTATTGATAAAAATCAACTTTAAAATTAACATTGATCTTGGGAAAACCCCTTTAAATAACAATTCTGAAGCATTCTTGTAGAGCTTTGCGTTGTGCTGTTCCCTCTGTTACTCCTTGAAATATATGAGTAAGTTGACAACTGGGTGTTACCAGGTAAGGTGCATCCATGCACAGATGACCGTATCAGATTGCTGAGGCACGCCCCTTTAACAAGAGGAATTGCAAGTTGTTAAAGGGAACAGGTCATGTAAGAAAAAAAAAAAACCCCACACCATTAATCTGTAGGGATGGGGTCAATCTGCAGGTTAATAGAGATTTATTTTTTACACGATAGATTCCTGTTAATTTCTTCATAAATATTCGAGAGGATCGACAGGGACTGGCACAAGATAAAGTTATAAGAAAAGAAGCTACTAAATACGGTAGTACTATTATGGGCAATACAACAGACATGAAAGGAAACAGCCATTAGTGTACCGTCACACTTTAGTGACACAGCAGCAATCCCACCAGCGATCTGACCTGGTCAGGATCGCTGCTGCGTTGCTACATGGTCGCTGGTGAGCTGTCAAACAGGCAGATCTCACCAGCGACCAGTGACCAGCCCCCAGCGACGTGGAAGCGACGCTGCGCTTGCAGAGAGCCGGCGTCTGGAAGCTGCGGACACTGGTAACTAAGGTAAACATCGGGTATGGTTACCCGATGTTTACCTTAGTTACCAGTGCACACCGCTTAGCGCTGACTCCCTGCACTCGTAGCCACAGCACACATCGGGTTAATAAGCAAACCTTTGCTTATTTACCCGATGTGTCCTCCGGCTACGTGTGCAGTGAGCCGGCACTGGCAGCGTGAGAGCTGCAGACGCTGGTAACGAAGGTAAATATTGGGTAACCACTTTGGTTACCCGATGTTTACCTTGGTTACAGCTTACCGCAGGCTGCCAGACGCCGGCTCCTGGTCACTGCACATTCAGGATTGTTGCTCTCTCGCTGTCACACACAGCGATGTGTGCTTATCAGCGGGAGAGCAACAATAAAAAAACGAACCAGGGCTGTGTGTAACGAGCAGCGATCTCACAGCAGGGGCCAGATCGCTGCTCAGTGTCACACACAGCGAGATCGCTAATGAGGTCACAAAAACCGTAGCTCAGCAGCGATCTCGCTGTGTGTGAAGTACCCCTAAGAGACTGTCACTTATCAGAACAAGGTATCATTGTCCTACAATAAAGGGCTTACCCAAAGATTGCCGCAAAGTATCCCCGTCAGAAAATCGCCATGCAGCCCCCTAAACGCTGTGGATATCCCCCCCTGTATAAAGGTCTCCTGCAACCTAATCTTTTATCCTGCAGTTGTGAATTTCCTAATGGGATATCCACGTTCAGATAAATAATTCTAGTCTCAAAGTATTTATCGTCACAAAAATCAATTTAATAGGAATATGAGATAATCCAAGAAAGCTATCCGCTGGGAACGGTGGGAGAAACTGCTGCTGTATATATAAATACACAGATCCTCGGGTGTTTAGGTCCAGTGTAACCAGGCAACAGACGACAGAGCAGAAAAACACTGGTCAAAAATAACACACAAAGAAGTTGTGGTATGAAAAGAACAGGCCAACTCAGAAAGGAAAAGAAGAAGAAAAAAAAAAAAACACTTTCCAGATTTTCATGGGGAAAAATTCCACTTAGACTAGAACACTAACCACTGTGGAATTTTCCCTCTGAACAATTTGTTTTGACTAAAGTGAGAAATCTGGATCTACCTTTTCTGCACAGAGAGGAGGTCGGCTAAAGCTGATCTGTACAAGGTGTGAGAAGAGCACAATATGCACAAATTACAGCAAATTATAGGAAATCAGAAGGAATAGGAAACTCATGTGTGAGCAAACATGCCGGGGAGTAACTGGGCAGACTTGGCTTATGTATCGTGTCCTGATTGAGTTATACCAGGTTTTCTTTACTGGTCCCATTGAAATCAGGCTTACAGTTCTGCTCCTGTCCTGTATCCAGAGTCAGCAGACATAGCATTGGTGCAGCCCAAGAGGCAAGGGGCCCATTTCTACCTCCAAACCAGGAGAAATTGTGCATTATGAGCTATTGGACTGCAAAGTGCCCATATTGTTATTGCACAGGGGCCCACTTCTCACCAGTGTCCGAAGTGCAGCACATTATGGGATCTCAAATCACCGGATAGTACAGGCAAAAGCGAGGAACAGCTCATTTTTTTTATTTGTGGTATACACGTACATATAAAACACTGTTTCTGAAGTATCCCAGCAAAATACTGAAAGCTGCTATCGGTTGGTAGGAAAAATGAAACATTAAAGGGGTTGTCCACTACTAGGACAGCCCCTTCTGATTCCACACGTTTCCCCCAGGTAAAATAATAAAGCCTATACTCGCCTCCCATACCAGCTTCAGCTCTGGTTGCGGGGGCTCACGTGGGGTTGTGACGTCATGCGAGCCCTGCGTCCAATCAGCTTTGGCTTCTGTCTCCCCACCTTCAGACCAAATGACCAATCAACAGGGAGCGAGCACAGCAGCAGCACTCACTTATTGTTTATTAACTCATTTGTTCTGAAGGTGGGGAGACAGAAACCAGAGCCGATTGGACGCACGGCTCGCGTAATGTCACAACCCCATGTGAGCCCCTGCAATGCAAGCTGCAGCACTGCTGGAACGGTGCCGGTGCGGGAGGAGAGTATAGGCATACCTCCCAACTTTGAAACAATGGAAAGAGGGACAAAGTATGCGGCACGCAGAGCGCGTCGCGGCAAATTTTTAGGCCACGCCCATGGCCACGCCTCTAACCACGCCCAGTTAGCAATGACAATCATTGTTTTAGAAACAATAATTAAAAAAATATACAGAGATTTATTTCTATGTAGTAAATTAAAATATAAATGTAAACTTGGCCGTGTTACATTTAAACTAGAATATTTTAGACCACAAAATTCTGTTTTAAAGCAGATCTTTCCCCTAAATCTGCCCCGTGTACAAAACTGCAGACTTCATGACAGATCCGCTCTATTAGATAAAATATCTGTAATACTGTGCTTTTGGTTAATGGGAGGAATTAGTGAATACGGGCGACTTACTGTTCTGATTGTTCCAATTGTAGAGACACAGGGGTCAGTGGGTGCTCTCGTCCGCTGATCCCGTCGCCTTTAAAAAGACAGCAAGGCCCAGGGCTCATCCCAACTGAACGCCTGACATCCTTAATCCCTCCCTCTCCTCCTCAGCTGTGATCCGATCGCAGGATCAGATCACAGTGTAATGGCTCACGCTCATAGCACAGCAGGAGCCGAGGGTCATTAGCATATCGCATCACATGTGATATGCCAGTGTGACCTCAGCTAGGTATGTGCGCAGTGCGGAAAAGAATGCACCCTCTGGCAGACTGGAGAAATGTAAACACTGTGTTTGTAAAAAAAAAAAAATGCATCCAAAACGCATGTGTTTTGCATGCATTTTTGGCAGTGCGTTCCCCCGTCGATTCAGCTCTGCTACATGCCCGCTGACAGCAGACACAGACAGAGTCGCGCGATGAGAATGAACTCGGATGAACTTCACCCGACTTCATTGTCACCCCGTGGCTCTGTCTGTTGCGTCCTGGTTAGCGGTCAACCGGTGAAGGACTCACCGGTGACCGCAAATCCCCTGAGTGACTGAAGTGAGCACTGCGATCAGCGGTGCCATCACTCAAGTTACCCGCGGCCAGCTGGAGTCCTCCATCTGAGACCGCAACTCACCTGTGATGTCATCGCTGATCGCGCTGCTCACTTCAGTCACTCGGGCAACTTGCTGTAACAGTTGGAGGATCCAGCGGTGGCCGCGGGTAACCTGAGTGACGTCATCGCCGATCGTTCGGCTCACTAGAGTTGCTGCGTGGAGCTGATAGAGAGCGGTCTGGTCTGTGACCGCTCCTGTCAGCTTCATGTAGCAGAGCTGGATGCGTCGCGGAACCTCATGTGGATTACGTCGGACCTGGAGGGGTATTTGGGGATTAATAAAGTGGTGAAAGAGGGTGGGGTTTTTTTTGTCTTTTATTCCAAATAAAGGATTTTTTGGATGTGTGTGTTTATTTTCTTTAACTTACAGGTTAATCATGGAAGGTATCTCAGGGAGACGCCTGCCATGATTAACCTAGGACTTAGTGGCAGCTATGGGCTGCCATTAACTCCTTATTACCCCGATTGCCATCGCACCAGGTCAATTCGGGATGAGCCGGGTAGAGTCCCGGGACTGGCACATCTAATGGATTCGGCAATTCCGCGCAGCTGCTGGCTGATAGTTAGGCTGGGGAGCTCCCCATCCTGAGAATTCCAGCCTTCAGCCGTGTGGCTTTACCCTGGCTGGTATCAAAATTGGGGGGGGGGGAACCGCACGTCGTTTTTTTTAATTATTTCTTTTACTCCACAATATAGACCTGCCCACCGGCAGCTGTAATTGGTTGCAGTGAGACAGCGGTCGCTCAGCGTGAGGGCGTGTCTGACTGTAACCAATCATAGGTGCTGGTGGGCGGGCAAAGCAGGGAATATGAGATGGAATAATGAGCGGCCGGCATTTTCATAAGAGGAAAAGCCGCCGGAGCAGTGTGAACGCTGTGCAGCGAGACGCCAGTGAGCTGTGAGTATGAGAGAGGGGGGGGAGACCGACCGACAGAGAGAGAGAGAGAGAGAGAGAGAGAGAGAGACCGACCGACGATAGTACAGCTAGTACACACATATATTTGAAGAAAAATTCACAAAATTCACATAAACAGACGTAAATCTACACACAGTCATACACACATCATACACACAGACACATTAGAGGTATTAATATGGGGAAGTCGGCAGCAGCCTTACTCACCTCCCCCGCTTGTCTTCGTCCAGCTCCTCCAGGGTATGTGGCTGTGCAGGCCGCACTGTGTGATGGCTGGGGGCAAATACAGCACAGGGGCATAGACAGCACTGGGTGGACATATATGCTACTGGGGTTACCAGGGGGTATACATATTACTGGGGGTGCATAGACATCACTGGGGGCATCCATGTTACTCGGGTGGCATACACATTACTTGGGTCCGTGGGGGGGGCATACACATTACTAGGGGCATAAACATTACTGGGGTCAGTGGAGGGGGCATATACATTACTAGGGGCATAAACATTACTGGGGTCAGTGGGGGGGGGGCATACACATTATTGGGGTCTGTGGGGGGGGGGTCATACACATTACCAGGGGCATAAACATTACTGGGGTCAGTGGGGGGGGGCACACACATTACTAGGGCCTGTGGAGCCTACATACTGACAGTGGTGGCCTGTGGGGCATACATACTGGCCCTAGGGATGCTTAGGGCACAGGCTGGAAGACGCTCAGGGCCCAAGCTGGGAGCACTGGAGGGTGCTGAGGGCATAAGCTGTCAGCACTGCGGGGAGGGCGCTGAGGGCACAGGCTGGCAGCACTGCGGCGGGGCGCTGAGGGCACAGGCTGGCAGTACTGGGGGGCACTGAGGGCACAGGATGGCAGCACTGGGGGGGCACTGAGGGCTCCTCTGGCTGCTTTCTCTGAGTCCCCTCTGTTTCTGCTTTTTCTATTGCAGGTACAGGGGGACCTGAGAAGACAAGTGCTGTACTCTCCCCTGCTCCCCCCTTCTGCACTCACTCTGCACTGTCCTCCTGCAGGCACACTGCTCCCCCTCCTGCACTCACTCTGCACTGTCCTCCTGCAGGCACACTGCTCCCCCTCCTGCACTCACTCTGCACTATCCTTCTGCACTCACTCTGCACTGTCCTCCCGCACTCACTCTGCACTGTCCTCCCGCACTCACTCTGCACTGTCCTTCTGCACTGTGTCCTCACGCACTCACTCTGCACTGTCCTCACGCACTCACTCTGCACTGTCCTCACGCACTCACTCTGCACTGTCCTCACGCACTCACTCTGCACTGTCCTCACGCACTCTGCACTGTCCTCACGCACTCACTCTGCACTGTCCTCACGCACTCACTCTGCACTGTCCTCACGCACTCACTCTGCACTGTCCTCACGCACTCACTCTGCACTGTCCTCCTGCACTGTCCTCCCGCACTCACTCTGCACTGTCCTCCCGCACTCACTCTGCACTGTCCTCCCGCACTCACTCTGCACTGTCCTCCCGCACTCACTCTGCACTGTCCTCACGCACTCACTCTGCACTGTCCTCACGCACTCACTCTGCACTGTCCTCACGCACTCACTCTGCACTGTCCTCACGCACTCACTCTGCACTGTCCTCACGCACTCACTCTGCACTGTCCTCACGCACTCACTCTGCACTGTCCTCACGCACTCACTCTGCACTGTCCTCACGCACTCACTCTGCACTGTCCTCACGCACTCACTCTGCACTGTCCTCACGCACGCACTCTGCACTGTCCTCCTGCACTGTCCTCCTGCACTCACTCTGCTCTCCCCTCCTGCACTCACTCTGCTCTCCCCTCCTGCACTCACTCTGCTCTCCCCTCCTGCACTCACTCTGCTCTCCCCTCCTGCACTCACTCTGCTCTCCCCTCCTGCACTCACTCTGCTCTCTCCCTGCTGCTGCTCTTACCTCAGTTGCAGAACAAACGAAGCAGCCGCTGTGGAGAGCTGGTCACATGTGAGAATCCTGGGCAGAAGAGGCAGGCAAAGGGGGCGTGGCCAGCATAGAGCGAGCAGCAGGAGGGGACAAGGAAGACATCCCGAGGAGTGTATGTGTCCAGCATTCAGAGGGGGCGTGGACGACAGCAAAGCGGCGTGCCCAGCAGCATAGATGCCATGGAAGGCATCCAGAGAGTGTGACCTGCATCCGGAGGGGGCGTGGTCGGCAGAGTGCGGGGGCGTGGCAGCTGCCTCTCACTACACTGCGGGATTACAGAGCTCCCGGGCGTGAGAACGGGACTGGACTATAAAATCGGGGCTGTCCCGCTGTATCCGGGACGGTTGGGAGGTATGGTATAGGCTTTATTATTTTACCTGGGGGAAACATTGGGAATCAGAAGGGGCTGTCCTAGTAGTGGAAGACTCTTTAAAGAGTAATAATAATAATAATAATAATAATAATAATAATAATAATAATAATAAATTTTATTAATTTATACAGCACTATTAATTCCACAGCGCTTTACATACATTAGCAACACTGTCCCCATTGGGGCTCACAATCTAGAGTCCCTATCTGTATGTCTTTGGAGTGTGGGAGGAAACCCACACAAACACGGGGAGAACATACAAACTCCTTGCAGATGGTGTCCTTGGTGGGATTTGAACCCCAGCGCTGCAAGACTGCAGTGCTAACCACTGAGCCACCACAAGACTGCAGTGCTAACCACTGAGCCACCATGCCGCCCATACTATCAGTGTTTTATTTATTTCCTAAATCAATGGTACACTTGAAACTAAGCAGCTCTGTAATATATTTCTGATCAGACACATCTCCTCCTTTCTCTGCCAGAATTGATCAGTCATTATCAAAATTCTCAGTTCTGAGGTAAAATCTGTATTCAGTGAAGACTTTCCCATTACTGATAGGAGATAGAATTGTACCCATAGCAACTGCCATGTAGATAGGAAAGAGTGGAGGGGGAGGGGCTCTGCATTTTGCTCCTCCCTACTCCCGTCATCATAAACCAGTACCCGCTGCCATCTCCTGTCTCAGTAATACAGTAAGGCCGGGGGTCACACATCGAGATGCATCACCGGGCACAGCTGCTGCTCTCCAGACAGGAGCGTGCGGCTGCATAGAAATAAATGTATCTGCACACTCCTGTCCGGAGAGCAGCAGGCTGTGCCCGGTGATGCGACCCGATCCTCGCACGAGTCATATACAAGTATGACCCCCGGCCTATTATTGAATACAGATTTTAGCTGCTGTTCTCCTGAATCTGGCAGTTTTCCTTTTGTTCCTGCACCCTTTGTTCCTGAGATATGGCACCATCTTCACTGTATATAAATCAAATTTTTTTTTACCCATCTGCAGTGGTCCTGAAGAACACGCCCACAGAGAAGAGATGAGGAGGACACCTACTTGGCTGATATGGCTAGATTTACATACAGGGAGGAGGGGACCACATCTCAGGAATGGAGAAGCGCAGTTACTAATAAGGCCAGATCCACGACAACAGCAGCATTTACACCGGGTAATAAACTACATGGCAAGTGATGGGTCCTCTTTAAAGAGATAGTCCACACTACAAAAATGTAACTTAAAATATGTTTAAAAGTTACCCAACATCTTATGAACAACGGAAATGATAAGTGCATTAAAAGGGAACCTGTCATGTCCCCCATGCCCTCTCACCCATCAGCATTAATATGACACCTAATCGAAAGTTTAAAAACAGTCTTTAAAGGCTTCGCTTTTCCTGTGCTAATTTGCCCTTTGACTAGTTGATGGGGAATTAGTTCCCCAGACTAGTCGGCCCTCTCAGGATGTTATGATTCACAGAGGCAGCGTCAATGCACCAGCTCTCTGTAAATTCCACAAATGTGCGTAGTTTTCTGCACTAAGGCTGCGTGCCCACGATCAGTGTTTGCTGCGTTTTGGATGTAGCAAGCTTCAGCTGTGTCCAAAACGTAGCATTGTACAGTACAAGCATGGTGGACAGGATGTCTTGAAATCACGTGCCCACTGTGTTTTTTTCCGCAGCAAACACTGACCTGCGATGCATCTTTCCAGACCACAGCATTTCAATTGTTTGCTGCGGATTCGCATGCGTCCTCCGAAGGGAGAACACAGCCGAGGAGACCGCAGCGCACTGAACCCTGATCGTGGGTACAAGCAGCTGCGGTCTCCTGCGGAGGAGACTCGCGGCCCCACAGGTCAGGACTCGCTGCGTTCAGGAAGCAGTGAGTCCTGATTGTGGGCACATAGGCTATGTGCCCACGGGAGTTTGTACCTGCGGATATATCCGCAGGTACGGCCGCAGGTTTCCCGCAGCAGCTCCCCGGAAACCGCAGTTATTCATAGCTGCGGTAGTACAGCGAAATAGCTGCGGTAAACCTGCGGACATTCATGCGACTTACCTGTGGAGGTCCCGGCCCTATCGCCATAGTGGAGGGCAGGGAATTCCACATATATTTCCGCAGAAATAATTGACATGCAGTTACTGTGCTGTGGGACATCTGCAGCCGCACATACCGCAGCATGGACACAGACACTACCCATGTGCCATATGATAACATGGGGAGTGTCTGTACTTGCTAAAACCTGCAGATTTATCTAGAAAATCCAGATAAATCCGCAGGTTTTCCGCTGCAAAACCTGCGGGTACAGAGTCCCGTGGGCACATAGCCTTACCATTAGATCATAGTTGTTCTGATGCCAGGTGTACGTGTCCCGGCTTCAGAGAGATGCACTGCACATGTCAAGACGTGAACAAGATTGTGGTTTCACTTCTGGACTTCCACAGTGCACCTCATGAAGCGTACACCCGGCTTCAGAGGCGCTATGATGTTAGTGCAGAAAGCTGCGCCCATGTGTGGGATTCCAGAGAGCTGGCGCAATGATGCTGGCTGTCTGCAAATCATAACATCCGGAAAGGGAAGTCACTATACTATAATCTCAGTAATGTGGTTGGCAGGACTGGTATCATCACTATATGGTCACTAAATGGTGGTAAGATCAGTCTTTTTAATAACACTTTCTTTTCTTATTTAGTAATTGCTTAATGCATTTCAGTCATTATGGTAGGTGTATGCTGGTATTATTAGTCTTTGCGTGTGTTATGGGAGGTATTTTGTAGAGGTAATGGTTATATTGTAATATTATGTACTTACTGTGTAGTGGTAATGGTAGAGGACATTGTGTGGCGGTAGTATTTTGGCCTTGGATAGAAGTAATTTTGGTAATCTTTGTATAGTATGTTTTATTGTTAGCAACAGTAGTATTCTACAATTATATACGCTATGTATAAATCATCTTTTAAGTGGCAGGGAGGTCGTATGCCCCTGCTCTGTGCCAGTCATTGCACTGGCTGCCCATATATCACAGGATCCAATTCAAACTGCTTGTTCTCACCCCCAAAGCTCTCCACAGTGCAGCACCCCCCTACATCTCCACCCTCCTCTCTGTCTATCACCCCACCCGTTCTCTACGCTCTGCAAATGACTTTCGACTAACATCCACACTAATCCGAACCTCCCACTCCCGAATCCAAGACTATTTCCGAGCTGCACCAAACCTCTGGAACGCTCTACCCCAAGAAGTTAGGACAAATCACAACTTACTCAGCTTCAGACGCTCCCTAAAAACACATCTTTTTAGGGCGGCCTATCACACTCCCTAGCCAAACTAATTTCACCTAATCCCTCTACAACGTCTCACAAAATAACTCCACATCAAACTCCATGGCACCCAAATGCATCTCAAGGCTCTGGCCAACTGGTCCAGGAAGCCATTATCTATCCCCCATGAGATGGCTGGACTGCCATTGTA
This sequence comes from Anomaloglossus baeobatrachus, assembly GCF_048569485.1. Classification (NCBI taxonomy): domain Eukaryota; kingdom Metazoa; phylum Chordata; class Amphibia; order Anura; family Aromobatidae; genus Anomaloglossus; species Anomaloglossus baeobatrachus. The sequence goes on from NC_134354.1 coordinate 126,410,585, forward strand.
AATAAGCACTTGTACCTTGCCCCTCCCCCCACCTCATTGTAGATTGTAAGCTCTCACGAGCAGGGTTGCCATTTTTTCCTTTAAATATTGTATCTTCTATAATTGTTACTTGTTTGTATATGTTTATGTATATGATATGTATATGTATATGAGCCTCCTGAATTGTAAAACGCTGCGGAATATGTTGGCGCTATAGAAATAAAGATTATTACTATTATTATTATTATTATTATCGTATGGGAAGATGTTTATTTTGGGGCTCGGGTCCCTGATCTTTTAGGACCCTAGCAACACCCCCCAGGGGAGAGGGCCGACTAGTCCGGGGAAACAAAATGCCCCATCGACTACTTTAATTCCTGATTAGCTTATTAAAAACACAGTTTATAAAGTCTGTTTTTAGGCATCAGACCATATAAATTTGCTTTTTAGAGAGAGTATTTAGTAATATATAAATGTAATGGAGGACATGACAGGTTTCATTTCACAAAATCCCTTTTAAAAGGGAACCTGTCACCAGTTTTTTGACTATTAAACCAAAAGTGTCACCTTCTGCAGCTCCTGTGCTGCATTCTATGAAGGTGCACCTTGTTGCTGCCCCCCCTTGCAGACCCCAAAAAGAACTTTATAAAATCCCACCATATTGTATGCTAATGAGCTGTGTTGGCCAGATGGGCGGGCTCTATTTCAGCTCCTGTCCCTCCTTGCCGCCTTGTTCGCCGTCCTGCTGTCATGATTGACAAGGATGGCGCCGCAGTCATCTCACGCTGCTTTCCAAGGCTCGTGCAGGCGCAGTTTTCTCTGCCCCTATCACGGGCCGAGCATAAAAACAGTTTACCTAGCGCGCTGGTGATGTACCTGCGCAAGCGCGAGATCATGGTCGACACTGTGCATGACAGCAGCGTCATCCTCCTACCCGACCATGATGTCACACCTGCGCAGATACATCACCGGCGCACGCCAGGTAAACTGTTTTTTTGCTCGGCCCGTGATAGGGGCAGAGAGAACTTCGCATGCACTAGAGTTGGACAGCAGCGTGGGATGACGACGGCGGCGGCGCTATCCTTGTCAATCATGACAGCAGGACGGCGAACAAGGCGACAAGGAGGGACAGGAGCCAAAATAGTGCCCGCCCATCTGGCCAACACAGCTCATTAGCATACAACACGGTGGGATTTTGTAAAGTTCTTTTTGGGGTCTGCAGGGGGGGAGGGGGGGGCAGCAACAAGGTGCACCTTCATAGAATGCAGCCTAGGAGCTGCAGGTGGTGACATTTTTGGTTTAATAATCAAAAAACTGGTGACAGGTTCCCTTTAAGCTTTCAACGTTTCATGAGTACACACAGACGAAGGGTTGTCACCTAAACATGACCACCCCTATAAACCAGAGTGACCCTTGTTCTGGCGGACCCAGCCAGCCCTGGTATGATGTGGGAGGGCATGTCTGCTGATCACTGAAGGATTTATTTCCACTTTGGGTAACCTCACTTCTCCTTACATCACTGAGTATTACACATTTGATTTCAAATTCCTTATTAAAGTGAAACGTAGTTACTCACATGTGAGGGGACACTTCATAGAAACTGACCCCACGATATCTTTCCATGTGCTGTTTGCTGTAAATTTCCAGCTCTTTGTAAGGGTTAACTGACACCAACACAGATCCAATATAAGTCTGAGGAGGAAATATAAAGACAGTAAGAATATACAGTAATGTTTCTTTTTTTACAGCAAGTAAATGTGATTGCTGGAACACCAGAGCCAGGAGAACGGGGGCAGCAGGGGTGAGGACCGCGCTCCATTCAGGGGCTACAGGACTCCCCGAAAAAGCTGAGCACTGTACCTGGCTATCTCCGCCAGACCCAGAGGACGGATGGAATAGAGGGGCTCATGCTCCACATCTGATCAATTCATTCAGGGCTTTGTTTACAGGATCTATGGGGGTCCCAGTAGTCGAGCTTCCAGCTATTAGCCAGTAATCCCCAAGCCTATGGATAAGGAATAACTTACTATCATGGGAAAACCCCTTAAAGGGAATCTATCAACCTGATGGTTTTCGCTCCCCTATCTGACAGCAGCATAATGTAGAGACAGAGACCCTGATTCCAGCGATGTGTCACTTACTGAGCTGTTTGTTGTCATTTTGATAAAATTAGTTTTCTCTGCTGCAGATCTCTGAATGCTGAGCCCAGTATAACCCCTCACACGCCACTGATTGGCAGCTTTTTGTGTACAATGTACATGGGCAGACAGCAGCCAATCAGTGGTGTCTGTGGGATTATACAGTGCTCATAAATAAGGAGGGCTACATTGCAGCAGGTTTACTTGTCCTCTTGTCATAATCTCAGGCGGATTAAACTGCGATTTTATCAAACTTACACTGAGCAGCTAGTAAGAGATGCATCACTGGAATCAGGGCTCTGTCCCTACATTATGCTACTTTTACATTAGGTGTCAAAACTTAGTGACAGATTCCCTTTAAATACAGTATGTCTTATGCAAAATGTCCTACCACTCTTCTGATGCCATTCTCATGTCTGGAGTAACAGAAAATAACCGTACGGGATATGGACAGGAGAGTATGGGAAGCTCAGCCAGACACTAATCAGGACCCTCTGCTAGTGTTCTGAAGAAGCGGGGTGGGGGTGGGGGGGGGGGGGGAGAAGTCTATGCCTTTGCTTGAATAGAGTATAGCATTTTGTTTTGTTTTTTTATTATCTGTCTGTACATTGTGGCAGCGCCATCGGGGTAGCTAAGCATCCACTCACAATGTAATTAGCTGGATCACTAAACAATGGTCACTGACCCTCTTTCATGCGAAGGCCCACGTTACACAGTGCCCTGGGCACACAATACATAAACTGTTAGATAATTGTACCCACTAAGCAAACCCCCATGTTGCAGTGTTGGGGGTGCTTATGCTTACCACCCCTTCCTTTCCACTCATCCAGTGGGCAGGAATAGGACGGAGCCCATGATTTACTCCATTCATTGCCCCATATAAGAGACTAAACTGACCCAGATATACTGATCATTAGTCTGTGTGGCTCGCATGTCACCGTCTGCCCGCCCCGTACTGTAAACTGGACACTGCAGTTATATTACAGTGCCCTACTTCTTCCTAACACACAAATACATGGGCTCTGTTAGAGGAAGACACAAATTTGCATAGGAAATAAACAAATAATTGGACATGTATTGATAATTGCAAATTGCTTCATTTAAAATGGGGTATTCCGGCTCCTGTCACTTCCGTGCGGCCATCAAGGTCACGTTTATGGATATTTACCAGGTTATCAGAAATAAGCAGGTGCAGAGCACCAGTCACTCATGCCAATTAACCCCTTTAAGTCAACCCTCCAACTTCATGATTTGATGGTTATAAGGAACAATACTAACGCATGTCATCATTTTGCTATACTCTACTAGTGATCTGATTTTTCAGTGCGATCTCTTTCCTCGAACAGGAACACCTCTCTTTTCCGACAAGTTGATTTGTAGATTGTACAAGTCTGAGACCCCTCTTTCCCCTATTCCATGAATGGTCAGTGTTGGGCTTCTGTGACTTGTATGGGCTTCAAGGTGAATTAGGAGCAAAGCCTCTTTCCCCCCCTGAGCTTAGAGTAGGACAGCACAGGACCCCTATGCTCATGACTGGTGACGACCCCCAAAGAGGAGACGTTTATTGATGATCATAAAAACCTGCCAGCATGTAAGGAGCAGGCCTTGTGTGCGCAGCGACAGGTTCCTGGAAACAGCAGCCACATTTAGATGTGCGATCTACCGTAATTTGTTCACAAGTGCCTCCACCCTATGGCAACAAGATGGGCGGTGGCGCTCGTCGCTCGAATCTAAGCAGATTTTTTTTTATTCCTATAATTACACACCACATTTTAATTTGTGGGATTTCAACCGTATAATTAAAGGAACAATCTTGGTTCAGAGCCACTAAAAAGCTTTTATTATGAAATTACATATACTCTACAGCAATCCCCCCAATATACCAGTATTAATGTAACTTCTACATTTACAAAGCAGGAAACTAAATAAGGCCATGTGCGCACGTTGCGTATTTTGCTGCGTTTACAACTGAACTGTGTCATTGACAAAATGCATGCATTCTGCTTCCCCAGCAAAGTCTATAACAATCATGCAAAATCTGTGCACACGATGCTTTATGAAACGCAGCGTTTTGATTGTCAAAAATTTGACAAAATCTCTGCGTTCAGAAAAGCAGCATGTCACTCTTGTCCGTTTTGGCAGCGTTCTACACCCATTGAAATCAATAAGTTGTAGAAAAACACTGCCAAAATTTTTTATGCGATCCACATGTTTTTTTGACATAACAAAGGCAGGTCTATCGGTCGGTCTGTCTCTCTCTCTGTCTCTATCTCTCTCTGTCCAAGTCGGTCTCTCCCTCCCACCCACTCTCTCATACTCATCGATCCACGATCACCGGCACGGCGTTCACACTGTGGCGTCTTCTCCTCTTTTGAAAATGCCGGCCGCTCATTAATCCATCTCTTATTCCCTGCTTCCCCCGCCCACCGGCACCTATGATTGGTTGCAGTCAGACATGCCCCCACGTTGAGTGACAGCTGTCTCACTGCAACCAATCACAGCCGCTGGTGGGCGTGTCTATATCTAGCAGTATAAAAAAAAAAAAAGAAAAATAATTAAAAAAAAAAAAAACCGACGTGCGGTCCCTCCAAATTTTAATACCAGCCAGGGTAAAGCCACACGACTGAAGGCTGGTATTCTCAGGATGGGGAGCTCCACGTTATGGGGAGCCCCCCAGCCTAACTATCAGCCAGCTGCCTCCCAGAATTGCCGCATCCATTAGATGGTGCGGTGGCAAATGGGATAATAAGGAGTTAATGGCAGCAGCCCATAGCTGCCACGAACTCCTAGGTTAATCATGGCAGGAGTCTCCCCGAGATACCTTCCATGATTAACCTGTAAGTTAAAGAAAATAAACACACACATCCAAAAAATCCTTTATTTGTAATGAAAGACAAAAAAACACCCTCTTTCACCACTATTAACCCCTCAAAAACACCTCCAGGTCCGACGTAATCCACGCAAGGTCCTACGTCTCTTTCAGCTCTGCTACATCGGAAGATGACAGGAGCGGCAGTACAACACCGCCGCTCCTGTGACCTCCATGCAGCAACTGAAGTCAGTCGCACGATCAGCTGTGCCGTCACTGAGGTTACTCGCAGCCACCGCTCTCAGGTGGAGGACTGCAGCTGTGGCCACGAGTAACCTGAGTGAAAGCACAGCTGAACGCGCGGCTCACTGAAGTCACTCAGGGGATTTGCGATCACAGGTGAGTCATTCACGTGTGACCGCAAATCAAGCCGCGGCAAACGCACAGAGCCGCGCGATCACAATGAAGTCGGGTGAAGTTCATTCGAGTTCATTCTGATTGCGCGGCTCTGTCTCGCAGCCAGCCATGCTTTTTTTTTTTTGACAGTGTGGTCCCACTCGGCTCTGCTGCAAGTCTATGGGGATGCTGCAGAGCAGAGTGGGACTGCACTGTCAAAAATGTGCTTTCTGGATGCTTTTCCCACTCTATGGCAGAGAAAGCATCCAAAACGCATGAATTCTCCAGGAATGTGCGCACGTTGCGTACTGCCGAATGAGTCTCAGAACACATCTTTTTCGGCTGCGTTCTGAGATGCATATGCAGTGACTTACACACTGCGGAATAGAACGCAACGTGCGCACATAGCCTTAGACCGTTTGCAGTGCAGACCGGTCTACAGCAACCTGTACAGCCTGAAGATTAGGACGACACAGGCAACTGACAACTGTGATGGCAACGAACCATCAGAAATCCCTGCAAGCTATCAGATCAACTCACATCTCTGATCAATGTTATACATTTTTGCTGCACAAAACAAAAAAAAACCCCCCACAGATTTAGTCTAGTGCGCATGCTGCACTTTTGTGGTGACCCCCGCTGCAAAAACGCATCCAAAAAACGCATGCGTTTTGCCGCGATTTTGCTTAATGCGTTTAAGTAAAATAGATAGAAAGAACATATAGAATAGATAGTAAAGAACAGATTGAAAGAAATAACAGAATAGCTCGATAAATAGAGGGACAGCTAGATTGGCCAGCTGTTTTTTTTAAATTATTTTTTGGTAAGAAAATGATGTGGAGTCCCCACCATTTTTAATATCCAGCACAGGAACAGCAGCTGCAGGTTGCAACCCTCAACTGTCTGCTGTACCTTGGCTGGTTATGAAAAATAGAGGGGATCCCATGCTATTCATTTTTTTTTTAAATTGTTTGATTTATTTAAAAAAAAAAAATGACATGGGGTCCCTCCCATTTTTCTAAAACCAGCCAAGGTACAGCAGACAACTGGGGGCTGACATTAGGGTGGGAAGGGCCATGGTTGTTTGGCCCTTTCCAACTTAATAATAGCAGCCCACGGTCGCCCCAAAAGTGACGCATCCATTAAATGTGCCAATTCTGGTGCTGGACCCGACTCTTCCCATTGCCCTGTAGCGGTGGCAATCGGGGTAATAAGGCGTTAATGGCAGTCCACAGCTGCCACTAAGCCCTAGATTAGTAATAGGAGGCATCTATGAGAACCCCCCCATCACTAATCTAAGTGAACATAAATAAACACCCAAAAAATCCTTTATTTGAAATGACAAAATAAACCACTCTTTCACTACTTTATTAACCCCCAAAAACACCCCTGCAGGTCTGATGTAATCCACACGAGGTCCCAAGACACTTCCAGCACGGCTACATCTGAAGCTCACAGCGAGCGCCGTAGAACTTGACTGCCCGCTGTGAGGTTCAGGCAGTGACTGAGCCACGATCAGGGGTGACTGGTATCTGGCCAGATACCAAGGATCAATCCCCCGCCGACCCAGAGTCAGCAAGAGATAGATCTAACAGTCCTCCGAAACGAAGGGACAAAACGGTGGTCACCACAAAAATGCAGCCAGAAAAAACGGCAACGTGCGCACAGCAAAAACGAAATCTCAGACTTTGCTGGGGAAGGAAATGCATGCAGTTTTGGAGCTGCACCTCAAAAACGAAGAAAAAACATGCAGCGTGCGCACAAGGCCTAAGGGGTACTTCACACACAGCGAGATCGCTACTGAGATCGCTGCTGAGTGACTGTTTTTGTGACGCAGCAGTGACCTCATTAGCGATCTCGCTGTGTGTGACACTGAGCAGCGATCTGGCCCCTGCAGTGAGATCGCTGCTCGTTACACACAGCCCTGGTTCGGTTTTTTATTGTTGCTCTCCCGCTGATAAGCACACATCGCTGTGTGTGACAGCGAGAGAGCAACAATCCTGAATGTGCAGGGAGCAGGAGCCGGCGTCTGGCAGCCTGCGGTAAGCTGTAACCAAGGTAAACATCGGGTAACCAAGGTGGTTACCCGATATTTACCTTCGTTACCAGCCTCCGCAGCTCTCACGCTGCCAGTGCCGGCTCCTGCTTCTGCACACGCTAAGCTAAGCGGTGTGCTCTGGTAATTAAGGTAAACATCGGATAACCATACCCGATGTTTACCTTAGTTACCAGTGTCCGCAGCTTCCAGACGCTGGCTCCGTGCAAGCGCAGCGTCGCTTGCACGTCGCTGCTGGCTGGGGGCTGGTCACTGGTGAGATCTGCCTGTTTGACAGCTCACCAGCGACCATGTAACGACGCAGCAGCGATCCTGACCAGGTCAGATCGCTGGTGGGATCGCTGCTGCGTCGCTAAAGTGTGACGGTACCCTAAGGCAAGTGCTCCATTTTTTCCATGGTTAATTTGTTGCAGTTTTTCTTCACAACTTGGCAATAATGAGAGACCATTTTCCGTGTTTAAGGAATATTCTTAATATTGTACATGACAGATCATTCTGTACTTGACATTTTGGTGCATTGTGGGAGTGGGCAGGGAGTTTTGTCTGTATTGAAATTTTGTAAAACTTTTTATAAAAACACCCAACCCATTTGATTTCACAATTAGAGACCATAAAAAGCACGATGGACTGAAAGTAGACAGTTAGGGTGAATTGCCTGCTAGGACAGGATGACCAATAGCTGGAGACAGCGTATAATAAGCTGTGCAAAGACTTATAAGCCGTCACTCAATGGTTAAAGTTTTTGGCTGCAAAGCTTTATTGAAACTATAAAAGAAATATCCCTTGCAGGATTAAAGGTACGTGACTCATCACCATTATATAGCTACAGGGTAAGTTTTACTAGGTTTTGGCCTGGACTAAGTCAAGCTTGTTTATAGACTAGTCCATTACAGGTCCACGCTGTCATTTACTGCAGCTGTAGGAGACACAAGGCTCTCTCCGGACCCCCGCACCCACCGTGAGGTAAAGGTACCAAAGACTAAAAATTACAGCCGCCTAACGAGGGTGTCCTGTGCCAAAAAGAAGACATGCCTGTAGTGGAGAATACTGCAAGCAGCCTCATAAATCTTCATAACATGGTGAATGTTTCAGCATAGTACCAGTCACAAGTAACAGTTTTGAGCCTCGTTCACACATTCATTTCTGTGTGCTTCATCTTGGCTGTATATCAAAATACAAGGGACCCTAAATAACTTTTTTAATGATTTAACAAATACTAAAAAAATCAGTATTGGATCCCCCAATTTATATCCCTGCTTACCTGGCTCATTCCAATTGCCTTGGAGTGGTGGCAATTGGGATAATATAAAAAGGCTTAATGACAGCTGTGATTTGTCAAAAACAAAAATTGCAGCTACCACAAATCCCTGGATTAGTAATGGGTAGAGGTCTATTATCTTCCCGCCATTACTAATTGTGTACATAAGGCCCGTTTTACACGTCAGTGAAAAACATAGACGTTCTTCACCGACGTGTAAAACACGCACATGTCCCTCCGTGTGCCGTGATTCACGGCACATGTGGGTTGTCTAAGTGCAATCCGGGCTCCGTTGTCCATGATTGCACATAGAGATCAACTCACCTGTGCTCGCTCCCGAGGTGCAGCATCCGGCCGGCGCTGACCCACGCAGCAGCTGCTTCCGGGTCGGCTGTGTCGTGCATTCATGAATATGCACGACAGTAATGAGCCGGCTCAGAAGCAGCAGGCTGCACGGGATGCAGAGAGCGTCGCTGGAGCCGGGTGAGTAAAAATGATTTTTATTTTACATGCACGTTTTTTTTTGGCACGTGTTTCACAGGTCACACCACTGCGTGGTCCGTCAGACATCAGTGATGCCAAAAAAAAACCGGACATGTCTCCGTGAGGCAATCACGGACACGCAGGTACGCCGCACGGAGACACAGTCAGTAAAAAATCACTGATGTGTGCGCAGACCCATTTATTATAATGGGTCTGCGTATGTCAGTGATTCTGGTACGTAGAAAAAAAAAGCACAAACGTACCAGAATCACTGACGTCTGAAACAGGCCTAAAAAACACAAAACAGAAAAATCCTTTATAAAAAAAGGCAAAAAAAAAAAACCCCACACCCTTTCTCCAATTTATTAACCCCGAAAACACCTCTGCAGGTCCAATGTAACCCACAGACATGACGTTCCCGGACGATCCAAGCCCTGCTACATTATGAGGTCGCACAGTGTGCGGTCATATTAGAAACTGACTGAGCCGCAGCTGTGAGAGCGGTGATGTCAATGAGTTCACCTGAGGTCACAGATGTCAGTTTCCACATGCCTTTTGGTGCGTTTTTCTGCCAAGAGATGTATATTTGGTGCAGAAATGTCTGCAATTAAATAACCTTATCTGGTAATGAGTTCAATTAGTTCACCTGAGGAACCCCAGCTGTGACCTCAGGTGAACTCATTGCATTCAATGCTGGAATACTGGGCCAGCATTACATTCCAGTAATTGGGCAATGAGATCAATAGTGCTGGTTAATCAAGTAATCTGGCACCATTCAAGTCAATAATCCGTTAAACCAGTACCAGTTTGACAAATCACAGCCATCATTAACCTCTTATATTGACTGCCACTGCACCAGTGCAATCAGGATGAGTCAGGTAAGCACCAGGATCGACACATCTAACGGATGCACCAATTCTGGGGTGGTAGCAAGCTACAATCTTTAGGCTGGGGAGTGCCCAATAACAATGGATTTCCCTAGCCTGAGAATACCAGCCTATAGCTGTCTGGTTTATCTTGGCTGGGTATGAAAATTAGGGGGGAGAAGGACAACCAAGCCACTTTTGTTCTTTTTTATTTAAATCATTTAAAAAAAAAAAAAAAAGTTTTGTAGGGTCCCCCATATTTTGATACACAGTCAAGATGAAGCACACAGCTGGGGGCTGCAGCCTCCAGCTGTCTGGTTTATCTGTGCTGAATATCAAAATAGGGGGACCCTACAATTATTTATTAATTTTTACACTCCACTTCGGAGACCTAGACAGCTAGGGTAAGCAATCAGATGCCGACACAGAGGGTGAAGGTGCAGTCTGACTGCAACCAAGCCCAGATGCTGTCACAGAGGGTGAAGCTTTGAATATTCATTAGATTTAATGAGCGGACCTGGAAACAGTGTGACAGCCGCGCATGCAGAAACTCATAAGTATCATTGTCCTGCTTTGCAACACCCTAGCCCTTACTAACACCATTTTATAGCACTAATGTTTGGGTCCCGGGGTCAAGTTTCGTTCGGAACCAGACTTTGGGTTTTTTTTGAGACCTGCCGGACCTGAACAACTACGGTTCACCCATCTCTATTAGAGAAGCATCTCTTCACAAACTTAATTAATCAACACAAACTTAATTCTTTAGAGAAATATTGGGGATAAGCAGATTTCAGGCATGCAATGGACTAGAATCTTTACTACATACACGTGTGAATTCTGCTTCTGAAAACCTCTCCTCTTGCCCCCTGAAACTGTTCCGACTCCAGAACACATCAACCTTTGGCCATTTAATTATTACAACAATCAATTTAACCAAATTCTTTTAAAAAGAAATGGTGTGAAAAGTCATACACACATGCACAAGTCAGAAATAATCATTAAGGCAAGATAAATGGAAGTGGCACCATGCAGTCTCAATTACACAGTGCTCCATAGAGCATATGTGCCAAATTCCCTATGGTTTTCCTACTTGTGGTATAGCAGCACTTTTAGCATATGTGGGACTTTCGCAAAAGTTTAATTAAACTTTTTTTTTTTCCCAACTTCTTGCTGTCATTTTCAGCTGAGTCTGCATCCTGCTCGCCCTACTCCTCCCCAGCGACTTGCTGGCAGTGGACGCACCCGTGCTAATGGAAAACATGAAGTGTACAGAGGTCCTCCCAAATAGCTTTTTTTTTTTATTTTCCAACTAAGTTTATATTGAAATAGAGCAGAACAGCAGAAATAGAAAATGATCAGGAGCATGGGACAAACAGCAGCTGTGATTATTAATGTGAATTCTCGACTACAAGAGGTTACATCTAGTTTTATCTGACAAGTCACCGACGGCTATACACAGATCGGCATTGCTTGGGATCGTGGGTAAGCTGGTTTTACGATTGGCCGGTAAAGGCTCTACTGTAACCGGCTTTTGTGGTTAGAAATCAAAGCAAATCCTGCTCATTCTCCAGCCAAATTACAACACCATTTCTAGTCTTCTGAGGAAAGAGCCATGAGTAAAAGACCAATTCAGATTTGAGATCAGTTGAAATTATCCAGCAGCTCTCATCCATACATTAATGTATCTGGTCCTAGAAATGGCAGAAATGGTCGTTTAACACTGTTCTTATATTGTGAGAAACTATCTGCAGATTGCACCAAAAGTACCAAAACACCAAGCTCAGAAACCCAACGGACCCTATAATAGTCAATGCGTTCCTTCAGGTGTCACTGTTTTCTGCTCTACTGGTATGACGGATCAGCTCTGATGTAAATTTCATTCAGTCCCTACGACCTCTATCAGCATGAAGTGTTGCCTGTTTACTTCAAGCGTCACCCTTTCCAAAACAACTTTTTGTAATTCCACGCCAAATTTACACATTAATGGCTTTAAGGTCGATCATTCGACTACGCTGCCTTATATAAGGATAAAGGCCGGGGACGCTCTTCTCAAATGCACTGGACTCCTATGTATTGCATTGTTTCATCACTCCTGTTAGCCAAAATGGCCTTTATTGTGCCTTTTTGGCTAATAGGAGGGAGGATGTATGCCCATAATAGACTGGATAGCTGATAAATTATATACGAGCAACAACCATATGTAAAATTAACTCACATAGATGAGATTTTCCTTGAACCGTTTCTTCAGGTTTTCGATGAAGGCCGCTTCGCTTGTATAGTTCTCCAACAGGACAAAGTCCTGGACACCAACCCGATCACGGGCCGTTAAGGCACTCTCCATGGTTATCCGGATACCGTCAATAGCTGGAGCCTAAAGACAAAGTCACAGAAATTAAATACAAAATCAGAAATGCTTTTAAGATTTCTACAATGGAAGGTCTATGTATACACAAATATTAAAGCTAAAAGTAGAGTTTTCCATTTGTTACATCACACGGATACCAGGTTGTGTCCTCTGCGCGCTTTTTACACCGGCCCAGACATACCTGCGGGCTACAAGACCAAGATGCATACAAGGATTTTTATAAGCCATGTACCTACAAGGCCAAGCCTCATGTACATTAATACTGCTCCCCCCACAGCTGCTCCCTGGGGTCAGTGCTTGGGAACGGAACTTTAATGAAGACTCTTACTCAGAGCTTAGACTTCTGATCTTCACTACTTAACGGTGCCCATGTTCCCACACCAGCACCCTTGCCACATCCACGCACCAACGCCAGGGCACCCAACCCGGCATCCATGCCCACATCCGCGCACCAATGCCAGGGCACCCACGCCCACGTCTGCACACCGCCAGGGCACCCGCACCGGCATCCATGCCCACATCCGCGCACCAACGCCAGGGCACCAACGCCAACGTCCCTACAAGTATTCATCTACACATGTATACATAAAGTTAAAAAACAAAAATAGTTACTGTGCACATAACCAGGATAAATATCTGCTTGCAGCGATTTCAGGACACACCCTAAGGGACAAATCATCAAAATGGACATACATGAGCCATGCACAGAAGGTGCAGCATTTAACTCCTCCGCTAGACTCATTATGAAAGGACGGAAATGTCAGCACTGAGGAATGTAGATGAGCTCAGCGGTCTGTGAGATCACCCCACGGCTGCACTAGTAATGGACTTCAATAAGGGAACTACACATGTCACGATCACCAAGAAGGATCCCAATGTGCATGTTCATTTTCCATGACAAATATAAATCAGGACTTACAGAGCAACAAACTGGTGCACGGAAGGGAAGGCAGCCAGAACACGGTCTAATACACCAGTCCCTGACCAGCTGCCCGATACAACTGCCGACTGGTAACCGCTGCCAGTTGTTTAAATGCCCGTTTCCAGGCAGACCAAAGAAAGCGATGCACACTGCACTGCAAAACATTACTCAGATGATGGCCAGCATGTTTACACAGCAAAATAAGAGTGAAAAGAGCATTTTTAAACAACGCTGGTTCACGATCATCTCGCAGTGCAAATGTCCTTTACACGGTGTATTTAATGGGAATGTCCAGGATTATAAAACCAGGTCTGCTTTGTTTTATGAAGACCAGCATATCTGCAGACTGTGCCAGGTACTGCAGCTGAGCCTTGACAACGTAAATAGGACTTAAGGTACTGTCACACTAAGCAACATCGCTGCTGAGGCACGACTTTTGTGACGTAGCAGCGATGTTGCTAGCGATGTTGCCGTGTGTGACATCCAGCAACAACCTGGCCCCTGCTGTGAGGTCGCTGGTTGTTGCTAATGTTTTTTCAAAGCATGGACAACCCCTTTAAATTAGTAAAAATTATAACAGCCATGACATCAGGAAGGTTATTGCACTCGGTCACACTATGGTTTCTATGTTGTCTCAGTTAGTAGATATTTGTATGATCTAAACATTTCCATAATTGCAAATTTGTCAGAAACCATCCTACAACCTACATCCTAAGCCCTACACAAGGGCCAGCTGACAAGTCACAATGTCGTGCTCCAAGGAAACAAGATGGAAGTTGGAAATTGCGCATGACCCAGTTAAAAAAAGCCAAAAACCATGACCGCGCAGAGAGATAACGGCTAAGATAACTGTAATATAAAAAGAAAAAATGTTGCCGACAAGAATGACAGATTAGGGTGCGGTGCTCTGCTGCAACTTGCATATTTCCCAACATACCAGAGATACCTCTCCCTGGCACACAGCGGAGGACGGACACTTCTAGGGGTTTTCTAACCAGCTTCAACTGTACAGAATCAGCACAACACATATTTGGGGTAAAGGTTGAATCCAGGCTGCTACAGAATAGGCTAAAACTAGATTGTCTTCTTCTACAGATGTTGCACTATGGGTTCATACCTTCACATCACATCTTGAAGACCTCGTATAACCTATAGCTTGGCTAATGATCACCATCTGAATAAAACGGTCCATAGATTTTATGGGGATGTCTGGTATACAAGGTCTATTTTCACATAAACTATCGGGTATTCTCAGACAATAGAGACCACGCAATCGGGACCACTACCAATTAGCCCGAATAGAAAGCTCGGGTAGTCCGGTTAAACTCCTGCATTGCAGATGATACATTAGTTTCAGCGGGTGATGTGCAATGCCGCATCTCTCCAGTGGAGGCGCTGCAGGAAAACTGAACACTTACTGCAATGAGGCCGCAGCACTGAACACTGTCAGCAGATTATTTTAAGTTGATTCTTCCAATAAAAAAAAAAAAAAGTATTTTCCAAAAGCAAACCACCCCTCTTAATGATCATTATTATTGAACATCTGCCTAAAGCAGTTTTCACACCTCCCTTTTTTTACGGCACATGTACAAACAGGGTGCAGGCACTGGCCGTGTGTCTACTGACTACTATGGAGCACCCTCACGAGTTCAGGTCAGGAGTGGACCCCCGTCCGGACATTGTGGGCCGTACTCCTAAAAGTCACAGTAGAACAGATTTATACAGTGTGTCCACCCATATCCTGTCTACCGCCATTAACATGAGAACGGCAGCAGCTATAGTAATAGAAGTGGTGTCTAGGTATAGTAAAAGTAGCCATGCGCTACGCGATGAAACAAACTATAGCGCCACCTGGTGGAAAACAACGGAGTTAGCATTTTTATCTCGAAAATGTAACGAGACAGAGAAAAAAAGTGAATTACAAAGTTATAGGGCATCATCAATTCAATACGAATCGACACCTTGCATACAGAAATGCTATGATTAGAACGTGTAAAACTCACAAGGCTGCGGACGTGAAGCGATACCTCATGGACACCTTCCTAAAATTCATTGGGTATGGTGGCTGCGTGGAGTGGCCTCCACACTCACCTGACCTGACCGCATTGGACTTCTTTCTGTGAGGTCACATCAAACAGCAGGTGTATGCGACCCCTCCACCAACATTGCAGGACCTACGACGACGTATCACAGATGCTTGTGCAAACGTGTCACCTACCATATTGTACAACGTGCAGCAAGATACAGTATGCTGTCCAGAGTCCAGATGTGCATTGCAGCTGACGGTGGCCACTTTTGAGCATCAAAGTTAAATGAGCGCCATATGCGTGACCAGCATTCAATGTTTGGACGGGAAGGGGGAGGGGGGTCATGGGTTTCATATCATAGCATTTCTGTATGCAAGGTGTCGATTCGTATTGAATTGATGATGCCCTACAATTTTTTTTATTCACTTTTTTCTCTCTCTCATTCCGTTTTCAAGATAAAAATGCTAACTGTTGTTTTCCACCAGGTGGCGCTATAGGTGGTTTCATTGCGTACCGCATGGCTACTTTACTATACCTAGACACCACTTCTATGCCTATAGCTGCCGCCGTTCTCAAGTTAATGGCGGTGGACAGGATATGGGTGGACACACTGTATATCGTACTAAGCAAATGAAAGCAGCAGAAAGAAACAAAAATCAGGACATGTACACATGGTTATAAAATATCCCAAGACACCAAGTTGAAATAATGAATGCTATTTGTTACCAAACTGAGAAAGGAAACAGGATTCCCAAAATTATGCCAAGAAGGCAAAGTCCACAGATAAGGCTGGCTACAATGCTACACATGTGTGCACTGCTATATAGCCTGACAAAGCTGCTCTACAAGAATGCCAACAAGATGGCTCCGCAATCCAATTACCTCTAGACTATTAATATTGATCTTATGACCACATAAATACATTGTGAATTAACTCCTTCATGACTGCCTTGAAGGCTTCTAACTGTTCTGAGAATTAAGTGAATAGTGCCTCCTGGTGGGCGAAAATGCAGCAGGTGACAGCGGCTTACTATGCTTCTGAGCTGGCTTTGATTGGTGATGGCGCCGACTATGAACGTTTAACCCCCTAGGTGCTGCTTTCAATAGACACAGAGGCATCTAATTGGCTAGCAGAGGTAGTGGGGCTTCTCCTAGGGCCCTGTGCGCACGCTGCATTTTTGCCGTGTTTTTTGGTGCAGTATTTTGCCCAAGATTGCATGTCTTTTCTTCTCCCAGCAAAGTCTATGAGAATTCAGAAATGCTGTGCGCGCGTTGCTTTTTTTTGCTTGCAGTTTTGGGTTGACAAATTGTAGCATGTCAATTCTTTGTGGGTTTTTGTCCAGCGTTTTTTTTAGCCCTTTCAGCCATTAATTTCACTAAAAAAATAAATAAATGCATGGGACAAAAATGTGGCAATAACGCATGCGCTTGTTTGTTGCATTTTCTGGCACAAGGTGCGTTTTTGTACCAGAAGGTCCAGTTTGGTTGTTATCAAATAAATTGCAGCGTGCAGATGTAAGATTCTGGTCAAGTTCCTACCTCTGAAGACACCAAATGTTCTTAAATATATATGTGTGATAAAATATAAAAGTTATGTAGGAAAGTAATGTAAAGTATAGGAATGTATAGATGTAACAGTGCTGGTAGGGGCATGAGGTTATAACATTGGCTGTTGATAAGATAGGTGGCCCGGCAACAACCGACTGCAGGGTAGGTGACAGTCGCAGTTGGTAGTTGGCAGTTGGGATTGGGTAATGGGGGAGGAGCTAGTGCTGAGGGAGAGAGAGACAGACTCCATCTTTGAGTTCAATTGGGGAACGACCAGAGTTGAGTTCGGACGTATGGGTCCATCAGGTTGTTTTGGTCGCACTCTTTGGGAGTCTTGTGGAGGCTGCAACATCGAGAGTAGCGTGAGAAAAAATATGAACACCCGGATGATGGTTGTAGGCCAAGATGAAAACCAGTAGAAAAATCTAGAGCTACATGCGAGAGGAGTATGCAGTCCAGCGTGGCAAACCTGAGAGGATGTGGAAGTGTACGTGGACTGGATTGACTCACACACGGCTCCGTTGTGCTAGGAGGACTGGGAACATCTACAATAATAACAGCTGAGGTGAACGTAGAGGAAATGTGCCTGTTGGTGATTGATACTAATGAAACGCACTATGAGATGTGTGCCCGCTACTTCTCATGTAAAGCCGCCATCCAGAGACTGTAGTAAAGAAACTGTTGTGTAATAAGAACTATCGGTCTCCGTCTCCTCCATGATCTGGTCCCGGCCTGCGCAAGACAATGGTGATAAGCGGCCTCCTGAAAGGTGTGAACTGCATCACACCTAGCCACACACCCAGTCAGGACTACAACACTTTAACTGTGAATTGAGGCCAGGGCGCATACCACAGACAATCGCTTGCCCGGGACTACTGCCCCGTGCCCCTGATTTACATAGCCTAAGCCTGAGAGTGTGATCTGGTGGTCCCAATGGTGCTATGGCAACGCGAGGCCAAGCAATGTAGCCAATGTTTAGGACGGAAGTTAAAAAAAATAATAAAAATTCCACTAAAATATTACTATATATTCTACATTGCTTTAATGCATGTGGTGAGTTACCTGGAGAATTAAGCTTCATGATGGCAGTTTTGAATACTTTGGGGGAGGGGGGGTGGATGTTTTTAAAATTGTGTCACTTTTGGGGGGTGGGTTTCCAATAATTGGGCCCTTAAAGTCACTTCAAAACCAAATAGGTTCCTAAAAATGTTTTGAACATTTCCCAGAAGAAATGAAATATTGTTTTTCAAACTATTAACCTTTCTAACATCTTAACAAAATGAAAGACAAAAAGGATAATGTTATTTATAGACTTGTGTGGTGAGACTATCTGGTGCACAGGTCCCCAACCCTTCAGAGCCCCATCCAGCTCTGAGGGAGGGTCGCGAGCCCCATCCAGCTCTGAGGGAGGGTCGCGAGCCCCATCCAGCTCTGAGGGAGGGTCGCGAGCCCCATCCAGCTCTGAGGGAGGGTCGCGAGCCCCATCCAGCTCTGAGGGAGGGTTGCGAGCCCCATCCAGCTCTGAGGGAGGGTCGCGAGCCCCATCCAGCTCTGAGGGAGGGTCGCGAGCCCCATCCAGCTCTGAGGGAGGGTCGCGAGCCCCATCCAGCTCTGAGGGAAGGCCGCGAGCCCCATCCAGCTCTGAGGGAAGGCCGCGAGCCCCATCCAGCTCTGAGGGAGGGTCGCGAGCTCCATCCAGCTCTGAGGGAGGGTCGCAAGCCCCATCCAGCTCTGAGGGAGGGCCGCAAGCCCCATCCAGCTCTGAGGGAGGGCCGCGAGCCCCATCCAGCTCTGAGGGAGGGCCGCGAGCCCCATCCAGCTCTGAGGGAGGGCCGCGAGCCCCATCCAGCTCTGAGGGAGGGTCGCGAGCCCCATCCAGCTCTGAGGGAGGGTCGCGAGCCCCATCCAGCTCTGAGGGAGGGTCGCGAGCCCCATCCAGCTCTGAGGGAAGGCCGCGAGCCCCATCCAGCTCTGAGGGAAGGCCGCGAGCCCCATCCAGCTCTGAGGGAAGGTCGCGAGCCCCATCCAGCTCCTGTCCCCCTCACAGCAGTGACACCCAGCCTACGTTTTTGGACAGAAATCACCACAGCGAGACAGTATACAAAGATGCAGGGGTTCCCACAATACCGCCCGATCAGATATGCTCTTCTGTGTGGGACTACTCACAAAAGTCACCATTTGGAGACCGGTTCCTCATAGCTCTTTGCTAGACCTGGTGCTAATGTGCCAAGCTGGCAGACAGCTGCAAGCCACACATCATGGGCTCCCGAGCCACAGGTTGGGGACCCCTAATCTGGTGTAAGGCTATAAATAATAAAAGTTTGAAAATTGATAAGGTTTCAACATTTTCATCCAATTTCCGATATTTTCATTAACGCAAAAAATATTGACCTACATTTTCCACTAGTCCAAAGTACATGAAAAAAACAAATTTGAATCAATGGGATATGTAGAAGCATTCCCAGTTGTTACCACAAAGTCAAGCGTCAGATATGAGAACAGATCCTATTGTTCTTTATGGGACACAACAGTGCATCCGTTTACACCCATCCATCAATTTTAGCTTTCTCATTCATGAAGGTTTGATTTTTCTTCCTTCATCATTGAGGTCAAAGGATGAAAGACACATGGAAATGGATATTAGCTGACACAAGATCATCAGTTACAGAGCAAATACTATGCAAACCAAGCTTAAAATGCTACGTCTGAATAGTCACAGTATACCTCTGGTTCCACAGTGACGACCACTTCAATCTTGGTCCCCGATGAGGAAACTGCCAGGTCATCCTCATTCTCAGAGGAGGGCGAGGATGAGGATTTATCTTCATGCTCAGACAGGTGATACCCTTTTGGAATCAAGGAAGCTCGTTTTTCCTGCACGAGTGCCCAAAAGCCTTTGGCATCCATTCTGTACAATACCCTTAGCTTTGTAGCCTTATGTCATCTGTTACATTTTGAGCAAAGCAACACTTGGAGAGGTTACATGCTCCCTGGAGACCACCACAAACGCCCAGTGCAATCTTATTCTTCATCCCTAAGGACTCTCGGCAATTTCATCAGACACCCGGAAACACTGCCCTAAGTCATCTGGCTTCTATATAGTTTTCTGGTACTATGTGCACACTGATTCATTTCTTGTAATGTGATGGTTCTTTTTATGGAAATAGAAAGAAAACTTCCTCAATCAGAATTACCCTTTGTACAGAAAGGATGACAATAAAAAATTGCTACAAGTTGGTACAAAATTATGAATAGATGAGTCACACAATGATTCTCTGAGCTTCAATTAAGAGATTTCCTTCGCAGATCACAATTGTGTTCATTTCAGACAGTCACCCAGGGAGCAAAGCTATCAAGTGGCAAACGGGCGCTGGCGTGGGGCACGGACAGGCACAACTTGTCATATGAACTATGGCTGCAACACGCACAGCATTCACAAGTACTGCCGAGAAAACCATCAAATAAGAGGTTTGTTCTTCTGCCTTCCAAGAAATAAGACAAGTTACCATAAATCTGGTTAATGCAGATTTATACCCAAGCATATTTTGTATCTATATTATCTAAGTAATTGACCTAGCAGAGGGAAGAAGCAAAGTCTTTCTTAATTAATGTGGACCTGTCACCAGGTCAAAACATGACCATTTGTGCTCTCATTTTATTCTTGCTGCTTCCTTACATATTATGTTTTTTGCTTCTTTTTTTTTTTTTTTGTAAATCTGCCATATGGTTCAAGACATAAGAACATAATGTGTGTGTGTGTGTGTGTGTGTGTGTGTGTGTGTGTGTGTGTGTGTGTGTGCGTATTTTATTTCTCTAACACACACAGCCCTGCTATACACTCAGCTCTAACACACACACGCACACACACACGCACACACACACACGCACACACACACACGCACACACACACACGCACACACGCACACGCACACACGCACACACGCACACACGCACACACGCACACACGCACACACGCACACACGCACACACGCACACACGCACACACGCACACACACACAGCTTTGCTATATAGCCAGTTCTAATACACACAGCTCTGCTATACACTCGGCTCTAACACACACACACAGCTCTGCTATACACACACACAGAGCTCTGCTATACACTCAGCTCTAACACACACACAAATATTTTTTATGTAGTGCTATTTTTTTAATGGCCTCTACCAAGAGGACTGTGTTCGCAGGAGAATTTTGCAGGGTCACCTAAAGACATTTTTTCACACGGGACCAGACATGACACGCACAGGCCTCCTGCATATGGTGACCTCGTATATTTGCAGAGAATATTGTGTATGTGTACAGTTGAATTTTTCAAGAAGGATATATGGATTATTAGATATCCTGAGCCATATTAATATTGAAGAAGAGGGGCTCGTTTTGAGGATATGCTCTGAGGTTGTTAAAAAAAATGAATTATTGTTGTTGATGTTATTCAATAAATTACTCCCCGTGTCCCGAGGCCTGTACAATCAAGATAGAGGTTTAAACGTATCTGGGTTACGCAAAATAAGAGATCATTGAAGTCTTGATTGCTGTATTCCATATCTAGCTGATGCCTACAAGCCCTCAATAACTATATCCATATAGAGGCCTGATATTATTACAGTTGTATCAAACAATGGGTCTTTTTGCCGGATAATAAAAAAACCCTGATGATCCCCTACTGCCACAAGTTCAGGAAGAGGTGAAACGCATTGGGGACTGAATATTAGGGTAATGTTTGAGTTACGGTTTAACATCCGCTTATTATGACCTATTGAAAATTATCGCAGTAAGAGAAAAGAAAAGACCAGTCCAATATTATATGGAATTGAAGACCAGGACTTGAATTACTTGCCATAAATATTCTTACTAGGATTGTAGTTTATTGGAAAGGAGTCTCATGCCAGTCTTTGGGTCTTGTTTGTCCTGGTTAATGTCACAAATTTAAGCACGTTTGAGAACTTTGGTGGTGGCTCCTGAGGATAGCGTCCAGGGCCTAACAGGGCAAGTCATCATGGAGCGGGGATGTCCAGAAAAGTAGGACACCCTCCATTGTAAGGAAGGGTAAGAATAGAGTATTGATAAGTGAGAGACTCTTCGATTTCTCTATCCTATATAGATTTAATATTGCGCTCGAGTCAGGCAGGATTCATGTTCACTTGCACTAAAAACACTTTAAGGCTATGTGCCCACGCTGCGGAAAATGCGCGGATTTTGCCGCGGATTTCCCGAAAATCTGCAGCACAGCTACTCCCCAGCCATTTCTATGGCATTTTGGAAATGCTGTGTCCACGCTGCGGATTTTTCCGCAGCGGAAATCGTGCGGATTTTCGTCCGGAAAAATCTGCAACATGTCAATTATTGTTGCTTTCATCCGGATTTTGGCTTTAAAATTGGGGGAAAAAAAAAATCCGCACCAAAATCCGCATCAAATCCGCGGCAATTCCGCGGTAAATCCGCACCTTTGAAAAGGTGCGGATTTTGCAGGAAAGCTGCGGATTTTGCTGCAGAAAAATACGCAGCTACATTCTCCCGTGGACACATAGCCTAAATTGACATTCTTGAAATATTTTGTGACTATTTGATATTTAATAAAACATATTTTAAGAGGTTCATTGTTGTAGTAGGTTTGTTTTTTCACCTAAAGACAGCCCCGGAGAAAATCTTGTGAACAATCCCTCCTTGTAAAGACCATAACAATTTCCACTAGATAAAAAGGTCTATCTCTGAAAAAGTGTGGTAGACTTGATAAAGAAAAGAAAAACTAAAAACTGAATACTCAGGAGAGCAGAAGGCATAAAAAACAAAAACTGGACACATGACTTGGTGACAGATCCTCTTTTTAAGAGCAGATATTACATGGTTTTACTTTACTGCGAAAAAAAAAAATAAATGATGGGAAAAGCTGGACTTAAAGCCCAAGAACAGGCCACCTCTGACCTCTTTAAAATAATAAAGAGGGGCAGATTTCAGATAAATGCCGTCCCTCTAAGTCTTCTGTGTGTCCACATTTTTATATGTATGGGAAGCTATCATGCACAGCTGTATCAGTCATATAGTAGATTGTACCGGTGACCTAATCTCTATGAGAGCTATTGATTGTCTGCAGTGGTCACAGCTGTCCAGTGGGAGTAGGAAACAGAAGTAGTAGTGGGGACATGGGAAAATATGAAACCAAATTTGGTGAGAATTTTTGAATTTTAAATGTAAAACCAGTCTGAAAACAAAACAGTCTGGACAGCCCCTTTAAGCAAAAATTCTATAAACTAAATCAGGACGCCATTGTATAAGAAAATCATTGTGACTTGAGACCACAAAAAACTAGTAAATTTGTTCTGTAGTGCCCAATATGTCACAAAATAAGAAAAGCAGATAACTAACTCTCTAAGTACAGGACAGTAGTGTCTTCCAGGGCCTGTACAGTATATAGACTGTACCACCTGGTATCTAAAGAAGCGGCTGATCTGCGCCTAGGTAAGGTCCATAATGTACAGGTAAAACGGAGCTGTACTGTAGAGAAGAACCCCGACATTCAGTGCATGTATTGTAGAAATACTGGTAATTTACCTGTGAAATAACCATGCTGAATGACTGCACAATCCATCCAACCACGTTACAAATCTAGAAGGACTGCAAGGCTCATTTGCACATCAGTATTTGTATACCAAAACCAGGAGTATCTCTTAAAGGGAATCTGTCACTAGGTTTTTGCTCCCCCATCTGAGAGCAGCATAATATAGAGACAGAGACCCCGATTCCAGAGATGTGTCACTTACTGGGCTGTTCGCTGTCATTTTGATAAAATCAATGTTTTCTGTGCTGAAGATCTAGCAGTTATACAGAGCTCATGAATAATGCAGCAGCTCGAGCTTGATCACTGCAGTGTATTATATCTGGCATTGCCTCACACACCATGTATCCGGTATGGTCTGTGAGGCTTTCCGTAGATCAGTAATTTGGGGTCATCATGGTGAAGACCCAGGTTTACCATGGCAGGGACCCGATCGCCAGGGAGAGGTAAATGATCCTTCTCCCTGCCTACTGAATGCTGCAATCGCACACAAATCTGCAACATGAGCACATGCCCTAATGATAATCTACTGTTGATTAAACAGTGATTTTATCAAAACTACACTAAGCAGCCCAGTAAGTGACACATCGCTGTTATCAGGGTCTCTGCCCCTACGTTATGCTGCTCTCAGATTAGGTGGCAAAAACCTGATGACAGATTCCCTTTAAACACAGAACAGGGATCAATTATAATTTTTATCTGTAAGTTACACTTCCAGCATACAAACACTGATGCAAAATACTGACATGTGAAGTAGAGGAGGAAAGACCATTAAATGTAGAAACTATTATACTTTGCCCATTGTGTATGTGTCTGTATATATTAGAGACACAAGTTTAGGGCCTTTTTAGAAGCTCATATTATAGGCCTGTCTGAAAAGGCTGGCAATGATTAGCAATACAAACCGTTCGTCGGGTGAGATGATTTTCAAGCAAGCCTAAAAACCGTTTTTGGCATCACTGTCTTGTGTAAACAGCATAATCTATGCACAAAGAATGATTGTATTAACGTTCGTTCTGTGGAATGAAGTTCAGTCAGGCTGCCTAAACGACTACCAATCAGTTTGCAGGTAGCTAATCAGTGATTCTTTTGTGGCCTATCCAAATGGGTTCTTAGATGTACTTTTCAAAAAACCACCCAGATGCCCATCACAAAACACCCTTTATCCTGGATAAACTCCTGTTTGCTAGTGAAGGAACAGGCCACTGTTAAGCCTCTTGAATTTGGAGCAATAAATATGAAAGTATACACATCACATACTAATCTCACTATGAGATTAGAGATGGGGTGGCCGTATTATTATATGAGGGTAGGATCACTTGTACGACCGATCCAACATACGCCTAATCGGCAGTATTGAGGCTATCCTTATAGGGCGGCACGGTGGCTCAGTAGTTAGCACTGGGGTACTGGGTTCAAATCCCACCAAGGGCACATCTGCAAGGAGTTTGTATGTTCTCCCCGTGTTTGGGTTTCTTCCCACACTCCAGAGACCTACAGATAGGGAATATAGATTGAGTCCCAATGGGGACAGTGTTCGTGATGTGTCTAAAGCGCTGTGGAATCAATAGCACTATATAAGTGAATAAATATTCTTATTATTGCCAGCTTCAAAGACAATATATTTTTATTTCCTTACTGTTAATTTAAGATGAGCCGCATATTACTCATCAGGGCCTATTCTACACGTGGCAAAACCAAACTAATAACAAAGTTGACGTTCTCAGAATAGAATAGATCAAAGTTGAAGTCAAACACTGGCATTAAAGAGTGCGCTCGCTACTGAAGTCTCCGTAAGGAAACGGCGCAAACATTTGTCATTCGATTAGATCAGATTATATCTGGAAATCTGAAAACTGGACAAAATAAATGACAAGTGAAAAAGAGGATGACAACGTTATGTGATCCAAAGAAGCCCGAGAGGCACAGAGCCCAAAGCTATGGGAACGAGTCCAAGGAACTGTGGAAAATGCATTCAAGAGAAAAGCACTAATGAGTATCGAGAAGAAAGAAAGACGGGACATGAAGAGCACGCAAAGATCTTGTAAGGTCACAAGCTATGGATACATTCATTCAGAGCCAAACTATCCACGTCAGTAAATCCTTGGCCCACATTTCATATCTGATCGCTAAGGAGCAGACTACAGGTGGACAACCCGGGACCCAGACTGTCCCAGCACAGGTCAGCAGGATTCTTGTCAATCTCTCCACGCCGATGAGGATTGTTGGGATGGATTTTAGTTTATACTGATCAAACCAAATGCCTTAACCTGCAAGAAGGAACTCATGTTCTCGCTCATTCTGCAGTGACAGATTGCTTTACAGATGACCAGCCCAACCACAGTAATCTGAATAATCCCCTGC
This sequence comes from Anomaloglossus baeobatrachus, assembly GCF_048569485.1. Lineage (NCBI taxonomy): Eukaryota > Metazoa > Chordata > Amphibia > Anura > Aromobatidae > Anomaloglossus > Anomaloglossus baeobatrachus. Next base: position 126,436,369 of record NC_134354.1, read on the forward strand.
TCACCGCTGCTCTGTACTTCATTGCCACTGTCAGATGTCACGGATCTCCAGTGAAAGATTGATCTACCGCAGCCGGCAGTTTCCAGAGGACCGTCCTAATCAAATCCAGCGAGGCAGCATCAGTAGAAACAGAGGATCCAGCCTTAATCATCTAAGCAGTCAAATATATTACTCCAACTTCACGGGTTAATGCATGTCCAGAGTCCCACATACACCGCAGCCCCAGCAGCAGCTTATAGGCAAAGAGCAGACACGAGAGGAAAAACTTAGAATCTAGAATCTGCTCCCAGACCGAGATCAGGCGTCACTGGCAGAGAAAGACAGGAATGAAAAGAGGGAATTAAAAAAAAAAAAAAAAGGAGGGCTGGGAATCTTGGGCTGGAGCCCAAACCTAATAAACACAGCACACAAGACAGGGGAATGAGCGCTAATGATTGGTGGGCCTCCCACTCCCACCGTGCCTGCATGCTGCTGCACATCTCTCATTACTGAGCTAAACCACATCCGAGGGGAGTCGCACAGGTGAAGTCAGGTGGAAAGAACCGCAGCAGGTAAAGGTCCTGCACAATGTATACAGGCGCCATGTACTGCAGGGCAATATCTGCCCCAGACACAGGAGGAGCCTAGAACTCATCATATACATAAAAGAATATAATGTGTATGGGGAGAGAGCGAGCGGAGAAGCTCAATGGCTCACAACATACTCAATCCTTTAATCTCAAGAAGTGTGAGATATAAATGTATGCTCATCTGATCCAAGCATCCATGTTTATGGGGAGTCCGGAGAGACCGTGGTCTGCCCTGGACAGGTTTATGGGCAACGAGTTGTCCTACTCTGTCTGTAGGAAGAACCTTATTCTCAAGAAAACTGGACCTGCGGAGTATTGAGTGACCGTCAGGAGTGGCAGCGAATGTATAGGGGTACGTTCACACTGCGTTCTAGCTTACACTCAGTGGATCCCTCGCCCATCATTTTCCTCCGGATACGCTTATTTGAGGTATGCAATAAAATGCAGATGACTACGTGTTCTAGCCTGCCTCAAATAGGCATAAATGACTGAAAATGATGAGCACAATGACTCTGTCTTTGTCATAACAGTCAATGGCCCAGTCGCTGCATACGCCCGGGTCCCATGATCCAGAGCTTCAGAAATACTGCAATTCCTGAATGAGCCACTGACAAGGGGGTAAAACGTGTGGTGACCCCGGCCTAAGGTGTCCAGCAGCCAACGTCTGCATGTATATGGGGCTGCAGAGGGCAAAGATCAGTCACCTAACAGCACAGCCAACAAGGGCACACGGCCATCTTTATTAATACCTCTGGTGTAAAAGATGATGATGGGGCCCATTTACACCCCGGTTTACTGATATTACTGCAATAGATGTATAAGGTGATATAGGAGGTTTTCATTATGGGAATGAGCAGCAATAGCTACTACAATGGGAATTTTGTTTCTGTTCCAGGCTAAAAAAAAAATAAAAATATTTTCATGCAAGTACATAGCTCAGACCATTGATTATCAGATAACACTGGCAAATCCGAAGGATGATAGAGCATCTTCGCTGTTATAGGCTACTTCACTCCATTTACATCTCTTTTTAATCTTCTCCTTTACACAAGGATAAAAAAATAACTGTCCTGGCCATGTGATGACCCCCCCATGTTCCTTATTTGGGGAGTTTTTGTTTTTTTTTACCTCAGTATTTGTAGCCTAAATCAGGAGTGGAACAATCACAGGAAAAGTATAATAAAAACTCGGGCACCACTGCTGGATTTATCACCCACTGCTGGTTATGGCTACAAATACTGAGGTAAAAAAAAAAAAAAAAAAACACTCACCAAAATACTCAACATTTCCACGTGGCCTAAGAGCCCAGTATAACTGGATACAAAAGTCCATTGAAAAGGATCTGTACTCTGATCCTAGGACCCACCCAGCGGTTCTATTGACCTGAACTAACTGCTTTGTATATGTCTGTTAGCGGAGGTCAGATTATTGTGAGAATTGTCTCATAATTGACAAGCATTGAATCTAGATCAAGAGAGGTCATTATTCCCCTATACTCTGCCCTGGTCAGACCTCACCTGGAATACTGTGTACAGTTCTGGGCGCCCCAATTCAAGAAAGACATCGATATACTGGAGCAAGTCCAGAGAAGAGCAACCAAGACGGTAGAAGATCTGCAACCCATGTCATATGAAGACCGGCTAAAAGAACTGGGAATGTTAAGTGTGAAAAAGAGAAGGCTGAGAGGAGACTTAATAGCCGTCTACAAATATCTGAAAAGGTAGTCACAGTGCAGAGGGAATCACCCTATTCTCATTATGACAAGGAAGTACAAGAAGCAATGGGATGGAACTAAAAGGAATGAGATTCAGATTAGACAATAGGAAAAACTTTCTAGCAGTGAGGGCAGTCTGAGTGGAACAGGCGACCACGGGAGGTAGTAAGCTCTCCATGAATGGAAATCTTCAAGCGGAACCTGGATAAACATATAGCTGGGATGATTTAGGAAAGGCTGCAGTCGCAGGGGCTTGGACCCGATGGCCCTTGAGATCCCTTCCAAGTCTACCATTCTATGATTCTATGTAGGATATCTCACGGCAATACATTAAAGCCCTTACTAGAGCGGGTGCGTAGTACATTAATCCGGCACACTGGGGCAGGGAGCGATAGGTCATTTAGGTGACAGCTATTGTATGTGCATGACCAGATTACTTAGGGATGTTTTCACACATTGTAGCAGGTTTTTTTCTAGCAATTTTGGAAAAATATCAGAAAAAATTGCATTATGATAGTAAGGTGTGAATACACACTAATACTATGCAACCTGTGTGAAGGTAACTGATAAATGAGCCCAGCATAAAGAAATCCTCACAAGGTTCAGGAGCTGATAAGGTATTAAAACTGCAGAACTTTCCATTATACAAAGAATACACCTAATACTATACCTTATTATACAAAGAATACACCTTATATTTGGGAAACCAGAACAAGTATCAGTATTTTGTGTGCTGTGGATGGCGGACCACACACAGACGCCGATCTCCCGCTGTCACCTGAGGTATACAGGGAGTGTTACTACGAAACTAGGTAAATTCTTCCAGGTAGCTTATACAGGTCTCACACTATCCGGTAATAGAAGGGCATTTTGTGTGTTCCCTGCTGTTAATCATTCACCCCCTGAGCAGGATCCCAGAGCCATGTTCACATGTTGAGTATTTGGTCAGTATTTTAACTCCATTTTTGAAGTCAAAACTAGGAGTGGGACAATCAGAGGAAACGTATAATAGAAACACGGGCACCACTTCTGAATTTCTCACCCAACCCTGGTTTTGACTACAAATACTGATGTCAAATACTGAACGTGTGAACGTGGCCTAAAGGTGGTGTCACACATAGCGACGCAGCAGCGATCACGACCAGCGATCTGACCTTATCAGGATCGCTGCTGTGTCGTTACATGGTCGCTGGTGAGCTGTCAAACAGGCAGATCTCACCAGCGACCAGTGAACAGCCCCCAGCGACGCGTGGAAACGTAACTAAGGTAAATATCGGGTAACCAAGGAAAGCACTTCTCTTGGTTACCCGACATTTACCTTAGTTACTAGCGTCCGCCGCTCTCCCGCTGCCAGTTCCGGCTCCCTGCTCCCTGCACTCCTAGCCAGAGTACACATCGGGTCAATTACCCAATGTGTACTCCAGCTATGTGTGCAGGGAGCCGGCACTGGCAGCGTGAGAGCGGCGGACGCTAGTAACTAAGGTAAATATCGGGTAACCAAGGAAAGGGCTTCTTGGTTACCCGATGTTTACCGTGGTTACAGCTTACCGCAGGCTGACAGATGCCGGCTCCTGCTCCCTGCTCGCTTCATTTCGTCGCTCTCTCACTGTCACACACAGCGATGTGTGTTTCACAGAGGGAGAGCAACGTCAAAAAAATGAAGCAGGACATTCAGCAACGACCGGCGACCTCACAGCAGGGGCCAGGTCGTTGCTGGATGTCACACACAGCGATAGCGACGGGACGAAAATGGTGACTTAGCAGCGACATCGTTGTCGCTGTGTGTGACACCACCTTAAGGCTGTGGCTTTGCTTACAAGTGAATCTGATCTGATCTAGTTCTCTGACTGAGCGCTCCAGACCTGAAGGTTAGGGTCCTGTTACACGTAGCGAGCGCACCAGCGATCCGACCTAGCAGGGATCGCAGGTGCGTCGCTACATAGTCGCGGTTGAGCTGTCAGTCAGGCAGATGTCCACAGCGATCAGAGACCAGCCACCAGCGACCCGTGTAACGACGGCTCCCTGCACACTCAGAACGGGAGCACGTTGGTCTCCCGCCGTCAAACACGCCGATGCGTGCTGCACAGCAGGAGACCAACGTGTAAAAATGGTCCTGATCGTTTTGTCACGATCAGCGACCTCGCAGCAGGGGCCCGCTCGCTGCTGCTTGTCACACACAGATATCGCTGGCGAGGTCGCTGATACGTCACAAAACCTGTGACGCTTCAGCGATCTGACACGTCGTTCATTTTCAAAATATCGTTGCTCGTGCTGGACGCAGGTTGTTCATCGTTCCTGAGGCAGCACACATCGCTACATGTGACACCCCGGAAACGACGAACAACAATGTACCTGCGTCCTACAGCAAAAGGTGGGAGTGATGTGAATGCAGCTGCTCTCCGCCCCTCTGCTTCTATTGGTGGCCCGCTGTGTGATGTCGCTAGGACGCCGCACGAACCGCCCCCTTAAAAAAAGAGGTTGTTCGGCGGCCACAGCGACGTCGTTAGGAAGGCAAGTACGTGTGACGCGTACCTGCGATATTGTTCGCCACAAGCAGCGATTTTCCCGTGACGCACAAGCGACGGGGGCTGGTGCTTTAGCGATGTCACTGCGTGTAAAGCAGCCTTTAGGGTATGTGCCCATGTAGCAGATTTGTATGCAGATTTTCTGCACAGAAAAAACAGTTTTTTCTGCCAAAGACATGCAGCAGAAAAAAATGATTAATTTTTGTTAACCCGTTTTTAATGGGCTTTTAAACATTTTTTGCATTTTTTTTAATCATAGCGATCATGCGGGTTCCTGCGCTGTATCCCCATGATCGCTGCAGGGTCTCCGGCTGATGTCACAGCCAGGACTCGGCTCTCACTGCCTGGAGTGGTGACAGTGTCGCTCCCAGCAGTTTAACCCCCTGAACGCTGCAATCATTGCACTCGCAGCATTCAGGAGCCAGGGAGACAAATTGCTTACCTCTCCCTGGCGATCGGGTTCCTGTAATGCTGCGAGTGCAGCACTGACTGATATAATCCACTGTAGTGATCGTGTACAAGCACTGTAGTGGATTATATCAACAGGGGAAAACTCTGAAAGAATGGACATGCTGCTTGTTTTTGTCTGCAACAAGATCTGCTAGAAAAAAAGAAGCAGCACGTGCACAGCAAGTCAGGATTCTCATTGATGTTGCTGTGACGCGTAGTGAGTAAAGTTGCAATAAAAACCGCATTAAAAAAAGAAAAAACAGCTTTAGGCTATGTTGATATGTTGCATTTTTGCTGCAATTTTTTTGCATTTTTATCAGGAGTTTTAGGCAAATTAAAAGCTGCTTTTTACAGTACCAGCAACACCAATCAGATTCCAAAAATCTCACACATACCCACATGCTTTTTTTCCCTTGACAAATGGGATACTGCAACTTTGGAAAGAAGCCGCATGTCCATTCTTTCAGCCTATACATACACAGGCATAGACGTGCGAGACTGCAGCAACGCCCACAGGAGGCCTGGTCTGCCCCAATATTCACTACTGTATCTAATCTATAATGTGTGGTCCCTCATCCAAGTTACAACCACAATGTGACAGTCTTGGTAGGTCCTGATGGATAACCCCTGGGGAAGGGAACACAAATTACAGCCTAAACTGCATAAATAAAAAACACATCCTAATCAGAGACCAAAAGCCACAAAAGGCAGCAAAAAGATTAACAAGGCTGAACAAAGCAGCGGGATACAAGTAATCCAGCAAATTACTGCCGTCAGCCCTGGGGCTCATGAATATGAATAGGGGCAGGCAGTATACGCTCCAGCACAGCAGTCACTGGGCCGCAGATCGCTCGGCGCGGCTCCTCTGCTGCCTTTTATGGGGAAAATATGTTTGCACTGGAAAAAGTGAGTGCAGATGGGACTGGGCAGAAAGAAGGGAGCGAGTGGAAAGCTCTGCATGGAGCCCGTGCTATTGTCAGTGCAGCTCCACACACTGGAATACAGACATTACTGTTTGCATCTATTTGTTTTTTTAAATATCTATGGAAAAACTTTCAAAGATCATAAGAGCAGGGGTATTTTTCCATAGGACTGTTAGGCATCATATCACTTGCAAAGAACATTACTATGTTGTCCACCTCTAAGAAGACGCTTTCTACAGATCCAGCTTATCTGCACCTTTAATTTAATAATATATTTTGATCACTTCTGGCGTCCTGTTTGTCTACATCAGTCAGAAGTCACATGAGCAGGTGCCAAATGGCTTTCTCAATGCTTTTAAAGAAGGGCGAGGACCAGGAAAGAAAGCTTTTGGGAGAATTAGGGCTCACTCACACTGTTTTAATCGGACGAGTGCAATGTGAGAAAATCTCGCACTGCGCTCGGTCGAGTGTTAATCAATGACGTAGGTCAGATCTGCAAGTTTTTCCTCAGTAAAAATGGCAGCATGCTACGCTTAGCAGCGTATCTCGGATCACAAGATAGATGCAAATCTGTGGATGCGTGTGAAACATTGGACTGCATTCAGATGACATCGAAGTGCAGTCTGATATACGCAGACACAGGCAATAGAGAAGATGGAGACATTCATCTCTCCTGCTCCTCACATGCGAGAGAATCGGATCACAGTAGATGACACTCGGATCACTCACAGCAGAGTATGAGCCGAGTGTCATTAGCATATCGCACTGGATGATAGACACTAGTATAAGCGCACGCTTATACTGCATCTTTGCAAAACACGGATGTATGAATCCAGCCTTATAGTTTAGTTCGGGTCAGGAGTCGGTCCATGCAATGCTACAGTAAACAGCATACAACCTTAGGCCTCAGTATATATGTACATATGAGTGAAAAAAATGGTACTGGGATCAGTTTTGAGTACGCATACCAGCCACTTTTACCATCCATGTGTCAAGAGTTTTTCCCAGATGGAGCAATAACTAAATTAAATTACAAATCTTTTCCCATACTCTTCAATGGTAAATACGTACAGCACATGGATGCCCTCTGTGCGCTGTACGTGTTTTTTCACGGACCCACAAACTTGTAATGGCCACTGTCATCTGTGCTGTCAAAAAACCAAAACAAACGTGTCCGATTGTTGTTTTTTTTTTCATGTTTTATGGACACGTGGTGCGTGTAAAAACACGCACATATAAATGGCACCATAGGTTATAATGGTAGATGTGAAAAAGAACAGATACCACATGAAACATGGATGTGTGAAGGAGGGCTTAGTGTAAGTCCACAGGACGGAAAAAGCGATAATGGGGGCGGTGCTGGCGCGGGTTCAGTCACCGCTCTGTGTATGGGAGGCAGTGGCTGCTACCATGCTCCCGCACTGACTGACAGCCGCTCTGCATTATAGACAGCTGTCCATCAGTGCGGGGGAACATAGTTACATTCACCACTTTCCATACACAGAGCGGTGACTGAACTGACGCTGCCCCATGACTGAGCCGGAACGCAGGATTAAAGTTAATTTCCTCCCAACAGCAGGGTACAATCCGCAGGCTAATAGCATTTTACCACGTGAAAGGTTCCCTTTAAAGGGAACCTGTCATCAGAAATTTGGCTTTCAACCTAAATGTTTCCCCCTCTGCAGCTCCTGGGCTGCATTCTAGTAGGGTTTCTATACTTTTTGTGCCCCCTTTTGAACCAAAATAAATACTTTATAAAGTTAGACCTTTTGGTATGAAAATCTTGTAAATTCTCCATGGGGGCGGGCCGTCTGGCGTCCGTTGCTGTCCCTTACGCCGTCCCCCACACTCCAAATCATCCCTCAGGACGCCGCCCACTGCGGCCGAGGTCCCGTGCACGCCAGGACACCTGGTGACGTGGTCGCAGGCACGAGAGTATGGGCGGCGCTGTGATTGCATCGCAAGTGCCCGCCCATACTTTCGTGGCCGCTCTCTCCCCTCTGTACGTCGCTCAGATCCTCTCCTCCTGTGCTGCTCCGCTCCTCCCAGCTATTTCTTGCTGCAGGGTACGATGGGAAGGAGGTGACGTCTGGTCATTTGGCCGGCGCAGAACGCTGGAGGCAGAGGGGAAAGTGCGGTCACGAGGTTATGGGCGGCCCTTGCTGATGACACTCACAGCGCCGCCTATAACCTCGTACCTCTGCGCAAAACGTCACCAGCGGTCACACGTGCACACAGTGCACAGTCCCGCTGCAGTCGCACAGCGCATGCGCAGGACCTCAGGCGCCCAGGGGCGGCGTCTTCAGATATGAAATTCAGCGTTCGGGGGCGGCGTAAATCGGCAGGAGGACAGTAACGGACACCAGGCAGCCCGCCCCCATGGATAATTTACGAAATTTACATACGAAAAGGTACAACTTTATAAAGTGTTTATTTTGGTATAAAAGGGGCCAGAAAAACTAGAGGAACCTTGCTAGAATGCAGCCCAGGAGCTGCAGAGGGGGAAACTTTTAGCTTTATAGCTAAATTTCTGATGACCGGTTCCCTTTAAGCACCACTCCAGGGTTTGTCTTTTTATTTCAGCCCTGCTGTGGTGCTTTAAAATGTAAGTCCCCGCCCCATGTATTCTACTCACCCTCCAGCAGCTTCATCTTCTATCAGCGTTGTTCTCATCAGCCTCCAATGATTTGTGACCTGCCAGCAGCTCCAGTGTTTTATGGAGCGCATCAGAGGTCACACCTCAATACAAGTCTATGGGAGCCTCGTTCTGGGCCCAATCTAATCCTTATAGACCTGCATTGAGCGCTTGTGACGTAACTCCTGACTTTTGGGCAGTCAAAGGTTACAGGCACAAGACTGAGGCCGGAAAAGTGACAAAAAAAAAGCATTAAAATTGGGTCTGTAAACTTGAACTTTGTCTTCTTTACAAACACATCTGCCTAAGGATTGAGAGAACATAGACCCTGGCTCCAACGTCTTTGTGCCTTTTTTCTGCAGTAAAAATTGTTCTAATAGCAACATTCATTATTCAATTTGTTTCTTTTTTTAATTAACTTTCCACGGTTTCCTCTGGTTTTCTTTTGTTCGACAATGTGGACAGTTTTCCTTATCCAGATGGTTTACCAATCTCACTCCAGTAATCCACTACAGGCCAAAATCTGTTTAATTGTATTTTTGTGCAGTTCAAAGATATTTTAAAGAATCATAAGACTTTTTGCTCTATAAAGCCGCAAAAAGGTTAAAGGGAACCTGTCAGGTCCAATATACGAGGGGCTGCTGATAAGTCTTTGGCTTTACCCAGAAAGAAACAAGATAGGATGATGAAACTTTACATTTATTCCACATACTCTCCCACTGATGTCAACACACTTCTTACAACAGTATTCCAAGTTCTGTAAGGCTGCTTTCACACTACGTTTTTTTTAACCCCTTCAGCCCCCGGGCACTTTCCGTTTTTATTTTTTGCTCCCCTTCTTCAGAGAGCCGTACCTTTTTTATTTTTCCGTCAATCTTGCCATATGGGGGCTTGTTTTTTGTGGGACGAGTTGTACTTTTAAATGAAACCATAAGTTTTACCATATAGTGTACTGGAAAGCGGCAAAAAAATTCCAAGTGCGGAAAAATTGCAAAAAAAAAAGTGTGATCGCACAATAGTTTTTGGAATATTTTATTCATTGTGTTCACTATATGGTAAAACTGATGTGTGGGTATGATGCCTGAGGTCAGTGCGAGTTTGTAGACACCAAACATGTATAGGTTTACTTGTGTCTAAGGGGTTAAAAAAAAAATTCACAAGCTTGTCCAAAAAAAGTGGCGCACGTTTTGCACCATTTTCCAAAACCCGTAGCGTTCTCATTTTTCGGGATCTGAGGCTCAGTGACTGCTTATTTTTTGCGTCTCGACCTGACATTTTTAACGGTACCATTTTTGCGCAGATGCTACGTTTTGATCGCCTGTTATTGCATTTTGCGCAAAATTTGCGGCGACCAAAAAAACGTAATTTTGGCGTTTGGAATTTTTTTGCCGCTACGCCATTTACTGATCAGATTAATTGATTTTATATTTTGATCGAGCATTTCTGAATGCGGCGATACCAAATGTGTATATTTTTTTATTTTTTTAACCCTTTAATTTTCAACGGGGGGAAAGGGGGGTGATTTGAACTTTTAGGTTTTTTAAAACTTTTTTTTTTTACTTTTTTATTTTACTAGTCCCCCTAGTGGGCTATAGTGATCAGCAATCCGATCGCTCTGCACTATCTGCAGATCACAGCTACAGAGCTGAGAACTGCAGATTTGGTGCTTTACTTTCAATGCCGGCAGTATTCCGGCGTTGAGAGGAAGTGACTCATGTTAGCTACAGGCGTCATCACATGACCCTGTGCTACCATGGCAACCACCGAAAGTCACGTGATCATGTCACCCCGCCCCCACCGGAAGTCACGTAAGTGACTGTCATGGCGGCGCGCATATACGTATCACTGACAGATTTTGGCAGCGATATGTAGGGGTTAATGGCTGCGGGTGGAAGCGATTCCACCCGCGGCTAGCAGGCACACGTCAGCTGTTGAAAACAGCTGATATGTGCGCGGATCGCCGCTGCCTGCCCGCGGCAGGGGGCGGGGCTTAACGGACACGATCCATGACGTAACCAGTACGTCATGGGTCGTTAAGGGGTGTGTCATGAACTTTTAACGCAAAAATGTATCCAGTGCAAATGCATTTTCATTTCAATGCATTTGCAATGGACTCGCGTCAACATGCGTTCACCTGCGTTTGCGTGCGTTATAGTGAGGATCCAGCGACTTGCAGTTTTTTTTTTCAAAAACGCTACTTGTAGCATTTTTGAGCTGCGTCCAAATACTGCAAATTGCTGGATCCTGACTAAACAGCACGCAAACGCATGTGAACGCTGGCATGCTTATAGACAGGATCCTGCTTGCTCTACTGAGCATGCCCAGAAACCCGCCTCGGTTGATCAGTCTCTCTCTCCCCCTCCCTCTCTCTCCCGCCTGAGAGCGGAGGACGCTCGTAACCAAAAGGTAAATATCGGGTAACCGCGGGCTTAGTTACCCGATGTTTATCTTGGTTACGTGTGCAGGGAGCCCTGCTCCTAGCAGCTGCAGACGCTCGTAACCAATGTAAATATCAGGTATCCAAGCAAGTTACCCAATGTTTACCTTGATTACGAGCCTCCGCAGCTGTCGGCTCCCAGTCTTTCACGTTTAGTTTTCCTCACTCCCGATCTCATGACTCCAATGCCCGCCCATAAACTTAAAGTGACAGGATCCTGCAAAATAACACACACATTTCTTTGCAAAAACAGGATCCGATTTTGCAGCAAAAAAATGTTCATGACGCATGCTAAAAAAAAACGTAGTGTGAAAGCAGCCTAAGCCTAGCAAAAAGAAGGATTTCGGTTGTGCCTCAAACCAGGCATCCGCAGCAGCCATCGCATCAGAAATGGTGTGAAATTTGGTACCCTTGAGGTGTTTCTTCAGGTTTGGAAACAGATGATAGTGGGAGGGAGCTAGATCTGGTGAATAAAATGGGTGGTCAACCAGCTAGAAGCCCAGCTCTGCCAGTGTTGCAGTGTTCGCTTGTGCAGTGTGACCAAAAAGGACGGGGTCATACGCACTGAGCCGAAATCCAGCGTCAGGTGGTCATGGCAGCGGAGAGGTGAGTGAGAATATCCTCTGACGCTGCGCATTCATTACATATTGCTATGCCCACAGGAGCAACACCCTTGTGACTAGTCCCCACACTCATTAGCATATGATAAAAGATCTTTATAAATACTTTTTCTAAAGAGGTCTTTATCTATGCTAGTGTATACAGGGATGGTTAGGAAGGGATTAGCAATATACACCCAGAATTTTTCGTGGTTCTGGGTGCATATTGGACCTGACAGGTTCCCTTAAATACAAAAAAGCATCTTCATTTTGTACAAAATCCATCATTCCACTAATGCCATTTTTTAAGAATTGTGCTAAAACCACCACTGAATGTCACATGACAAACCTAAAAAGTCACAAATAAAATGCAAGCGGTGCATCGGGCCACAGACTAGTTTCCAGTTGCCATTATCTCAACATTCCCTTTTTTACGCCTGCAGACGTGTGATGAATGATCCAAGCCTTACTGTATGGAGCCCATATGGATGTATGAGACGCCCCATTTGGGAGAGGACAATAACACAGAAAATATTATTATCCAAATTATATGTTGGATTTTCATCTGATAATCTAGCATCCTGAATGGATTATTTCTAACACAATCTCTGAGTTTGTAATTGAAGACATACCAGAAGTAATTACTAGGACGATACCACAGAGATAGACTTGGCAGGTGCCCTTAATGGGCTTCACAGGCCCTAGAAGGTAAGATGTAAGATACCCTGGCATCAAAAAGGTTAAAGAAGAGATGCCCTTGTGGTGAATGCAGCTCAATTCCTGCTCCGAAGCTGGAGGAAACAGGATTTCCTCCCTCCGCTGTGAACACAATTCCAGGGGATGGTATCTAATCATGGGAAATTACTATATAAGGCCAGGTCAGGCAAAAACGGTTTGCAATCTGGTCCTGAATAAATAGCTAATTTTACATAAGAAAACATGGCACCCCAATAGTATTAGGCAACTTCCATACATCAGTTTTTTTTCCCATCAGGCACAATCCGGAAAAAAAATGATAAAACAGATCCGGCGCCGGATCCGTTTTATCCCCATTGATTTGTATTAGCGCCAGATTGTGCTGGATTGCCTTGCGTTGCATCCGGCTTTTGCCGGATCCGGCGTAATTGGCTAATGCGTCGGCCGGATGGAACGTCTCTTGTAACGTTTTTTGTCTCTGATGATACGATACGGTGTGATTTACAATGGAAGCCTATGGACGCCGGATCCGACGTAATGCGGCAAAATTTGGATGCAGCCACCGGATCCATGTTTTTAAACTGAGCATGTTTAAATTTATTGTAAAAACGGATTCGGCAAAAAAATGGACGAAACGGATGCGCCTGATCAGTTTTTTGACAGTATACCAGATCTGTCAAAAAAAAGGATCCGGCGCATCCGTTTTTGCATATTCTGCGCCGGATCCATTGCATCAGGCACACGCCGGATTGTGCCTGATGCCAAAAAACTGATGTGTGAAAGTAGCCTAAGGCTGCTTTCACACATCCGGTTTTTGCAGTGTGGCTCAATCCGGCTCAAAAACCTATGCAACGGATGCGGCGAAAAAAACGCATCCGGCATCCATAGGGTTGCATTGTAAATCGCGCCGGATCCGGATGCGGTTTTTTCGCCGTACAAAAAAAGTGCCAGGCAACGTTCCATCCGGCCGCCGCATGGGCTAAATATGCCGCATCCGGAAAAAAACTGACGCAACGCAAGGCCATGCGGCACAATACGGCGCTAATGCAAGTCTATGCAGAAAAAAAAACGCAACCGGCAGCAAAAAAAACGGTTGCGTTTTTTTCTGCAAAGCACGGTATTGTACCGCTCAGCAAAAACCGGACGTGTGAATGCAGCCTTACCTGTCACCAGCCTTGCCCTAGACACATAAAAGCTGCGAGGGTCACATTATCCATTACACCCCACATCACTAGCCAATATACGGAGGACGTTTCCATAGAGGTAGGGCCACAACATTTGCCTTCTTTGAACTGATAGAGACTTCTTAGTGACATCTCTCGGACTCGTGGAAGCGTCTGTTGTATAGATGCGAAACGGCCGTCGTACGACGGATTGTGTGTACCCACCTCCCTCACACCTTTCCCCCAGACCTGATGGTTGAATTAAAACTGCTTTTTTTACCGCATATTTGGTGAGTGCCTTTTGTCTCTCTTTCATGGTCTTAGTGACATCTCCATCATCCAGACTCGAGTCTCCATATTTTCGCAATAGGGAGAGCGGAATATACTGCTGCCTGACACCTATGAAAGACACCATCTCCCACGAGAGCTGAGGATCGGCCATGATAATATCGAACAGCCTCATCCTTCTTTTGCCCTTTCTCCTCTAGATATATGCAGTCATTGGAAAAAGTGGACACTCATATACAGACCAGAAGAATGACCAGTTCCCACAGTCATTGAGGAGTATGAAGGGTGATCGTCCAATGTGTACGGCCACCGTAACAACTACTCTAAGGCCAGCGTCACACGAGTGTATATTCCGTCTGGGAGAGAAACGGATCGATTATGTTAATGACACTCTGATCAGAGCATCCGCTTAGAGTGATCCGATTCGCTCGCATGAGAGAAGAGGAGCGTAGGTGAGAGGGTGATGAATTCTCCATCTCCTCCAGGCTGTGGAAATCCGACTGCACTTGGATGTCACCAGAGAGCAGTCTGATGATTTCCACACACCCATTGTCACACGGAGCTTTGCTCAAATCTTGCCAAATGTCATGGCGACATCAGACGCTGTTCACACTACAGATTCTAACAATCCACCCCTATGGTTCCTCTGGTGTTTCTGAGTTACACAGGCAAGCTCAGGCATCGACCAGCTATGTGCTCATTCATGGTCAAGCCAGCAAGAGTTAACCTCTGTTAGCATGCTGTTTACCTCTGTGATTACATGTTGTTAAAAACTTACTACATTTGCTCCCTGCCTTTTTAAAATGGTGGAATCGTCTTCTCACGCCCACTATAGTTTTTGGTGTGTTGGTCTGTGTGCTGCTGTGTCTAAGTTCTGCTGGAGATTATATTCTGTGGTGCTTGAAGTTCTCCCGTCGTCTTGTTTCCTCCCTACTCTTATTTTTCTCCTTACTTCTTATTGTCTTATACCTCTGTGTGAGTGTGCTGTGAAATAGAATTTTGGCTTCCCGTTTCTCTACCTCTATTAGTTTTATCACACTACTGTCCCAGCCCTCCACTGGGGTAGAGTGGGGTGGGTGTATAAGATCAGGGATGGTCAGGAGCTGGGCCAGGAAGGCCAAGACATCCTCATCTGCAGAAGTAACTCTGAGATCAGGGCCAGTCTAAGGGCCCGTGTCCTCAGCTTTCTCCATTACATCCGTGACATCCATAGACTTGAATGTGTGTGCATCATCCGATTTGTGCTGCCACTCACAGCCATCTGGCATAAGAAAAAGCAGTGCTGATCGGCACTGTATAACATTGGTTGGAGGGCCATCTGATAAAATATGGGACACCGCATGTCCATGTTATACAGTGGTGTGAGCGAGCCCTAATGTGGATTCGGACAGCTTATCTTACTTTTCAGTACCGCATTTTTCGTTTTATAAGACGCACAAGATAAGTCACACCCCAAATTTGGAGATAAAAAAGGGTAAAAAGGGGTTAGCCTCCGGTGTGGTCTCACCGGAGGGGGCGGGGGCGGTGGTGGAGCGGGGTCATAGGAGGCAGAGGTTGTGCTGGCAGCGGGTCAGTGCTGGCGGCGGTGGCGGGTCAGTGCGGCCAGTGTCATAGATGCTCTGTCGGCGGTATGGGCTTCGAAGAAATGGCACTCTGAACCGTGCGTGCGCGCAAATTGAGCTCTCATCCAAGAGCTCCATCTGCACACACGCCGACTCCGGGTGCCATCATTTGAAGCCCGAACCGCTGACAGAGCATCTGGAACACCTGTCGCACAGCCACTGCAGCTTCCGCTCCCAGCACAGCTACCGCAGTCCGCACAGCCAGCAGGCAGCTGCCTGGACACACCGACAGGCACCCGGCCGCCCACACAGAGCCACATCGACACCCCCACGCCAATTCTCCTCCTCCCGGTAAGTTATATTCGGATTTTAAGTCGCATCCCTCATTTTCCTCCCACATTTTTGGGAGGAAAAGTGCGTCTTATAATCCAAAGAATGCAGTAGATGAAGATCAGTATATGGTCTCCACTTTCTATGTGACACCACAGAAATCATAGGTAAAAATTACAGCTTCACAACTTACAGCAACTCTGTGCCCAATAAACCCCAAAATCTACGATTCTCCAGACAAAATCATGACTTCTCAGAAACAGACATTACAGATAACATGACCTAACACAGCATAACCAGCCAGAGCTGCTGTCAGGGATCACTCAATACCCTACTGGCATTCACAGGACCACTTGCTTTTCAGCCCCCCCCCCCCCCCCTCAGAGGGTGGGAATAGCTGGATCCACTACTATAAATATTAGAAGACCATCCTGAGTCCCCCAAGTGCATATGTACCATAGAGGCAAACACAGGTCTGCTATGGGGCCTTTGGAAAGAGGGACCCAGTTTTGCAAAACCCATCCCTTTTGCATCTAAATAAAAAAATATTTTCAAGACTGTACTTCAGAGAATATGCATGTATAGAAAAAAAAACAGGGTGACCCATTGTCTTCTGTAAAGGGGGAAAACAGACATCAGACCCTTTTTGATCTTTTTATGGGGGCTTATTTTCTTCTATGTTAGCAACTATACAGTGGGGGGAAAAAAAGTATTTAGCCAGCCACCAATTGTGCAAGTTCTCTCACTTAGGCTATGTGCGCACGTTGCGTTCTGTCCCTGCAGAAATTTCTGCAGCGATTTGAACAGCACACATGCGCTTCAAATCGCTGCATAAAGTGTCCGTAGTGGGAAAAAAAAGCCAATTTCCTGCGCTCTGACTGCAACTCCTCCCATAGACAGAGCAGGAGCATGTCACTTCTTAGAACGCGCGCTTCGGGCAGCAGCCGAAGCGCTGCGCTCTAAGACGCCACGTGCGCACGTCTCCTGCATAATCTTCATAGATTATGCTGGGGACGCAGGACGCATGCAGTTACGCTGCATGCAAATACGCAACGTGCGCACATAGCCTAAAAAAGATGAAAAAGGCCTGTAATTTACATCATAGGTAGACCACAACTGAGACAAAATGTCACCTAAAAACATGGAAGATTTCTGGCTCTCACACACCTGTAACAACGTATTTAAGAGGCTCCTCTGTCCTTCACTCATTACCTGTTAAAAAAAACACCTGTCCACAACCTCAAACAGTCATACTCCAAACTCCACTATGGTTAAAGACCAAAGAGCTGTCGAAGGACACCAGAAACCAAATTGTATCCCTGCACCAGGCTGGGAAGACTGAATCTGCAATAGGCAAGCAGCATGGTGTGATGAAATCAACTGTGGGAGCAATAATAAGAAAATGGAAGACATACAAGACCAATGAAAATTTCCCTCAATCTGGATTTCCATGCAAGATCTCACCCCGTGGGGTCAAAATGATCACAACGGTGAGAAAAAGTCCCAGAACCACACGACGGATGGACCTAGTGAATGACTTGCACAGAGCTGGGACCACCGTAACAAAGGCTACCATTAGTAACACATTACGCCGCCAGGGACTCGGATCTTGCAGTGCCAGACATGTTCCCCTGCTTAAGCCAGCACATGTCCGGGCCAGTCTGAAGTTTGCTAGAGAGCATTTGCATTATCCAGAAGAGTATTGGGAGAATGTCATATGGTTTGATGAAGCCAAAGTAGAACTGTTTGGTAGAAACAACTCGTGTTTGGAGGAGACCGAATACTGAGTTGCATCCAAGGAACACCATACCTACTGTGAAGTATAGGGGTGGCAACATCTAGCTTTGGGGCTGTTTCTCTGCAAACGGAGCAGGACGATTGATCGTATACATGAAAGAATCAACGGGCCACGTATCGTGAGATTTTGAGTGCCAACCTCCTTCCATCAGCAAGGGCATAGAAGATGAAACATGGCTTGGTCTTTCAGCATGATAACGATCCCAAGCACACCACCAGGGCAGCGAAGGAGTGGCTTTTTAAGAAGCATATGAAGGTCCTGGAGTGGCCTAGCTAGTCTCCATATCTCAACCCCATTGAGAACCTTTAGAGGGAGTTGAAAGACCGTGTTGCCCACCGACAGGCCCAAAACATCACTGCTCTATAGGAGATCAGCATGGAGGAATGAGCCAGCATACCACCAACAGTATCTGCCAACCTTATGAAGAATTACAGAAAACCTTTGACATGTGTATCTGTGTCCGCTGTCTCTGCTGTTCAGAAGTCCCCGGCACTTCCGGTCATGTGCAATAGACCTTGCTGAAACCGGGACGTGTACACCCAGCTATATACTCCACATGACCGGAAGTGCCGGGGACTTCTGAACAGCGGAGATAGCGGACACAGGCATGTCACTGCTGGTGATGCTGAATTGAGTAGCATTTTAGCATGCCCCTGTGGGTGTGCCACCATGTTAAGAGGGTGGACTATCGGGGAAAGTAACACCCTAGCAACTAGTCTCTGGCCTCATTAGCATATTATAAAGAATTTTTAGAAATACTTTTTCTAAAGATCTTTATCTATGCTACTAGATATAGGGACTATTAGGCGGGGATTAGAAATATACACCCAGAACTGCTTGTGGTTCTGGGTGCATTTTGCACCTGACAGGTTCCCTTTATTTCTATATCACTGGACCTACAGATTCAAATTTTTAAGCCAGAGGGTGTAATCAGGAGTGCCATAAATTTTAAGGCAAGAACTAGTCATCCATATATGACCGAGTTTGTAAGACATATTTGCAGGGACTAAGGAGAAGCACAAAATGCTAAACTGCTGTGTCCCAATGTGTTGAAACGTGTCCACCACCCTTTACATTTTCTATAGATGACAAATAGAATTATTGTTAATGATCTGAGTGCTATAGTTTTGCAAAATTGGACTTTTCGGCTTGGTATTTTTGTACTGCTGAGCACCCCGATGTGTGGCCTGAGATCTGACAGTGCCGGCTTTCCCTTTCTACAGCCCATTACTGTGAGCACTCAACTATTCCATCGTTACACAAGCTTTCTGCTATCTATTTCATTCAATGCCCAACAATGTGTAAGCCAACAGGAAAACTTACAGTGCACTTCCTTTGAGAGCTATCAGCTCTGCTCCAAATGTTTGGCATCTACTCGCTGCTTTCCTGGCTGGCGGGGGCAACGGGAATCTGTACAGTCCTCAGCTGCAACAACAAAACCGTGCTTCAAGTACGAGCGGCTCTCCCCCTTCTAGGTATGGGGGGTGGGGGCTCCCTGGGAGCTTAGCATTATTCTTTCATCCCCACTGAATATGGAAAATATTTCTACTTCCCACAAAATATATCCTTAACAATAGAAATGGATGTAACCAGGCCTCAAAGAAGGAAAAAAAGGTCATTAAGTAACACTATATATACAGGTTTTCTTAGAAAAAAATAATGAACACTTTCCATGAGAGTGTAATATACACTTAATCTTGCCAATAAACCAATGTTTTAAAAACAAGATCCATAGCGTCCCAGGAAAAAAAAAAAAAAGCAAAAAAAAACAACCCACAAACAGTCCATTGGGAAAGATGGACATGCACTGTTGCCAAAGATTTTCACACTAAAGGAATCGGGCAAATGTGTACGTTTGGTCAGAATTTTGCATCAGTATTTATCAATCAAAACGAGGAAAGCATCCTACAGAGAGAAGAGGATAACGGAACGATTTGTGCCCCATGTTTTGGAGCCATGGTTTTGATTTACAAAAAGTGATGCAAAATGCTGACCAAACGATTGATGTCTGATGGTGGAGAATAGCCGCAGCTCCTTCCTAAACAGCCAGAGTCGCTGATCACTTACTGCGGAGCTTAAACCCTTTTTGGGTATCTATATATATAATTGCCTTATTCTGTCTGTCTGTCATGCTCCAAAATTGTGTCACCGTGACATGTCCTTACGGTGACACAAAGCTGATTGACCGCTGGGCTCGCCATGGCCCCGCCCCCCCACACGGATTGGCCTCTCGCCCCGGCTCTCTGCAGGCCCCGCCCCCCTCACGCAATGCACGCTCGCTCTGGCCCAACTGACACGGAGCTCCAATTCCCAGGTGAGTACACACACACATCAGATCACACTCACTCTCACACTCACTCTCACACACACTCTCACACACACCTCACACATCACAACATGCTGGGATATCTCTTGCTTCTACACCGGCTCCGTCAGGATCCCGGCAGCGCCAGACATAACCTTGCGATGCTGGGATCTTGACGGAGGCCGTGAAAGCTGGTAACCATTATACACATCGGGTAACTAAGGTCCCTTAGTTACCCGATGTGTATCATAGTTACCAGTGTACACCGGCTCACACTCACTCTCACACACACCTCACATCGCATCCACACATCAAGGTCCTGCAGCTGCGGAACATACACACACATAACAGCACACACACACACATACACACACACACAAATCAGATCACACTCACACACACCTCACACATCACATCGCATCCACATACTCACAGCATCCTGGGATATCGCTTGCTTCTCGGCGGCGATACTGTGCTGTTGTGAGCTTCCAGGACCTGCCGGGGGATCACATGGCCAGAAGCATGTGATATCCCCGGATGTTGTGAGTATCAGCGCGTATGTGCAATATCGTCAGTGTGTGTGTCTTTGTGTGTGAGTGGATGCGATCGGGTGTGTGTGAGTGGATGCGATCGGGTGTGTGTGAGTGGATGCGATCGGGTGTGTGTGAGTGGATGCGATCGGGTGTGTGTGAGTGGATGCGATCGGGTGTGTGTGAGTGGATGCGATCGGGTGTGTGTGAGTGGATGCGATCGGGTGTGTGTGAGTGGATGCGATCGGGTGTGTGTGAGTGGATGCGATCGGGTGTGTGTGAGTGGATGCGATCGGGTGTGTGTGAGTGGATGCGATCGGGTGTGTGTGAGTGGATGCGATCGGGTGTGTGTGAGTGGATGCGATCGGGTGTGTGTGAGTGGATGCGATCGGGTGTGTGAGTGTCGGCAGAGGAGCACGGCGTGCTGGAGGAGGCTGGGAGCAGAGAGGCTGATCATGGGGAAGGCTGGGAGGAGAGAGGCTGATGCTGGGGGAGGCTGGGAGGGGGAGTGGGAGGCTGGGACGAGGGAGGCTGATGCTGGGGGAGGCTGGAAGGAGAGAGGCTAATGCTGGTGGAGGCTGATGCTTGGGGAGGCTGATGCTGGGGGAGACTGGGAGGGGAAGGCTGATGCTGAGGGAGGCTGGGAGGAAGGAGGCTGGGAGGAGAGAGGCTGATCCTGGGGAAGGCTGGGAACGGGAGGCTGATGCTGAGGGAGGCTGGAAGGAGAGAGGCTGATGCTGGGGGAGGCTGGAAGGAGAGAGGCTGATGCTTAGGGAGGCTGGGAGAGGGAAGCTGATGCTGAGGGAGGCTGGGAGGAGGGAGGCTGGGAGAGGTAGGCTGAGAGAAGAGAGGCTGATGCACACACACACACACACACACACACACACACACACGCGCACTGCACAACACACCACACACACACACACACACACACACTGGGAACCACAAACAACTGCCCTACACAGACACCCACACACACAGACAACGCTGCACACACACAACACCCAACACACAAACACCGCGGCACACACAAATATACGCACATACCGCACAACACACACATTGCACAAAACATACCTCCCCCCAAAACACACCACACACACACAAACCGCGCAACACACACACAACGCTACAGACACACAGCGCTCCACAAACAACGCAACACACGCAACACACATACAACACCGCTCTCACCCCCCGTCACACCCAGACAACACCCAGAACATGTACAGCGCCCTACACAAACACTTGGTAACTACACACAACAATATTATATATATATATATATATATATATATATATATATATATATATATATATATATATATATATATATATATATATATATATATATATATATATATATATATATATATAACAAAAATCATACATGAACTACACAATACGTAAATTCTAGAATACCCGATGCGTAGAATCGGGCCACCTTCTAGTATATATATAACTACTGAAGTCACTAATATGTGACAAACTTTGATGCAGCGCTGGGGTCCTGGGTTCAAATCCCACCAAGGACAACATCTGCAAGGAGTTTGTATGTTCTCCCCGTGTTTGCGGGGGTTTCCTCCCACACTCCAAAGACATACTCATAGGGAATCTAGATTGTGAGCACCAATGGGGACAGTGTTGCCAATGTATGTAAAGCGATATGGAATTAACAGCACTATATAAATGAATAAATATATTATGTCTAAAATCAATTCCACAACCCTGTGTCATATGGCCTCACAAATCACTAGGGCAGGGACCAGAGAACCTTGTTCCTCCTTGGCCATGTGACGGTGGCCCAGCATACGCACTACTGCTTTTCTAGGTTTTTCAATCAATAGTAACAGTATAATAGAGTACTTCATATACTAAATATCCTTAGACCGGTTAAAGGGAATCTGTCAGCAGGGTTTTGCTATGGAATTTGAAGCCAGCATGCTGCAAGGGTTAAAATATAGAATTTAGGAATGCCTGTCTTGTCAACATCTGATCTATTTGCTATAGTTATATAACCTGCAGGACCCTTATTACTCGTACTACAATGTCACGTGCACGGCAGTCCAGCACGCCCCTCCTCTGATTCCTACCTCACTGTTAATTTACCATCTCTATACAGAGCCTGGTGTGAGCAGGACAGCTCTCTCAGCTCTGCTACATGGGTAAAGCGAAAAATTCTGTTGGGTGTCAGAATGGCCGCACCCAGTAATCTAAGTAATACATCATTGGATTCAGAGTCTTGTTGACTACATCATGCTGCTCTCAGATGAGATAGCACAAACCTGCTGACAGATTCCCTTTTATTGAGTTCATATGAAGTGTAAGGCTATGTGCCCACGGGACTCTGTATCTGCGGATTTTTCTGCATCAAAATCAGCAGCTTTCCCCCGGAATCTGCACCTTTTCATAGGTGCGGATTTTGTGCGGATTTGACGCGGATTTGATATGGATTTGATGCGGATTTTGCGATTTTTTTTTTAATTCAATTGAATAGGCAAAATCCGCACGAAAATCCGCAACAATAATTGACATGCTGCAGATTTTTCCGCATGAAAATCCGCACGATTTCCGCTGCGGAAAAATCCGCAGCGTGGGCACAGCATTTCCCAAATGCCATAGAAATGGCTGGGGAGTAGCTGTGCTGCAGATTTCTGGAAAATCCGCGGCTTTTCCGCGAGAAATCCGCGGCAAAATCCGCGCATTTTCCGCAGCGTGGGCACATAGCCTTAGATTCAGACAACTTTGGGATTTGGACCAATGTAAAGGATCATAAGGTCCAGTAATGCAGAGCATATACTGCCACTATATGGTCACTCATTTTGGGGACATACATGCAATGGCATCAGAGATCCTTGATCCAGTTTTTATTTTGCACACAACTGGGTGAAATGACTGTTCATTAAATTACTACAGGAGATAAAAACGGAGTTCTCTTCAGCTGAAGAACACCGAGCAGGCTGATTCCACCTATCTTAAAAAAAGAGGTTAATTAATTTGAGTAAAACAATGGTCTCCAGAACAACGAACGGAGAGAAGACCAATCAGCGGACCCTTGTGTATAGAAGGCAAGTTGGTACAACTCACAATCCGCAGCAGAAGTCAGCCATTTGCCATGTATGAAATCCACAGAGACGCTCTAATGGCTTGTTATGTTCATGGAGAGAAGAGTTTAACGTTATCCGAGGAAGATTTCATCTACTAAGCTAAGCAACACTACACATCCGATAGAGATTGATATGCCATCTAACCTCATGGCTGTGGATACATGAAGCTTTTAGTTTACATGCGCATGCTGCAGCAAAAACAAACCCGCTTGTAATGATGCTGCGCTTTTGACCATGCGTTTTTGATGCTTTTTTTTTCCGTAGAAGCAAGCCAAAAACGAAAAGAGATACAACACGCTGCAGATTGTTGTCAGAAGTTTGTGACAAACACTGCAGACAAAAAAAACTGCAACGTGCACACGGCAAATGTGAATTCTCATACACTTTGCTGGGAAGTCAAAATTGAGAACTTTCTGACAACAAAACTGCACCAAAAAAATGCAACAAAAAATGCAGCGTGCGCATGTAGCCTCTTATAACTCCATAAAATAAGGCTATGTGCGCACAGTGCGTTTTTCGGGTACGTTTTTGTGCTCAAAGCTGCATGACTTTGCTTCCCCAGCAAAGCCTATGAGTTTTCCGCGCACAACTTTTTTTTGGTGCGTTTTTTGAGCTGAAGAAAAAAAAAAAAAAGAAAACAAAATGGTCATGTCAATTCTTTTCTGCGTTTTACTGCGTTTTCCACCCATGCAATGCATTGGAAAAAGGCAGCAAAAGGCTGAGATCAAAAACGCAGCAAAACGCACCAAAATGCGGCAAAAACGCATGCGCATACGCAAGCTCCGTTTGCGCGGCCAGAACTACTCTGATCCGTCGAGGCATGGCCAACACTATCTCTGAAGGCGTCTTGTGGTATCAGAGGTCAAGGCATTGCCAGCAGATCCTAAAAAGTCCTGTACTTTGTGAGGTGGAGCCTCATGCTTTCTATCACATGCCACAGGTGCTCGGAGATCTGGGAAATTTTGTGGCCAATCAGCACATTCATCTACTTATCACGTTCCGCAGACCACTCCTAAACAAAGTTTGCAATTTGGCAAATTTAGATGTTAACGAGCCACTGCCATGAAACACTATTGCCGTACTTACTCTACAGCAGTTTAGGTGATACATGTCAGGCGATGTGCTGCACCAAATCTGCATCTCCTGGCAGAAAAAACATGCATTTTTGTCATGCGTTTGGAGTGGAAAAACGCTGAAAGAATTGACAATGCTGCAGTTTATTTTCTGCTGCAAATCTGCAAGGAAAAAAAGCAACATGTGCACAAAAATTCAGGATTCTGATTGTGGCATGAGACAAAACAGCACTCAAAAACGCACTGTGTGCACATAGCCTCTGAGTGACATCCACAATGCTATATACCACAGTCATCGGTGTACATGGCTATATCATAAATAAGTTCCATAAGAGAAATTAATTCAGGAGTGATGACTTCTGCTGCTTTCACACATCCGGTTTTTGCAGTCAGGCACAATCCGGTTTGCGCCTGATGCAACGGATCCGGCGCAGATTGTGGTAAAACTGATGCGACGAATCTGGTAAAAAAATGGATCCATTGTAGCAGTTTGTACCGAGAATCCAGCTGTGGCCGCGGGTAACCCGAGTGACGTCACCGCTGACAGAGCGACTCACTTACGTTCCTCTGTGGAGCTCACAGCGAGCGGCGGTGCTCTATGACCGCTCCTGTCAGCTTATGATGTAGCAGAGCTGAAAGCGTCGTGGGACCTCGTGTGGATTACGTCGGACCTGGAGGGGTATTTGAAAATTAATAAAGTGGTGAAAGAGGGTGTTTTTTTTGTCTTATTTCAAATAAAGGATTTTTGTGTTTATTTACTTTCACTTACAGTTTAGTGATGGAGAGTGTCTCAAACGTGCGTGGGTTTCCTCCGGGTACTCCGGTTTCCTCCCACATTCCAAAGACATACAGATAGGGACTCTAGATTGTGAGCCCCAATGGGGACAGTATTGCCAATATATGTAAAGTGCTATTGGAATAGCGCTATATAAATGAATAAAATTATTATTATTATAATAAACGCCTGCCATCACTAAGCTAGGACTTCGTGGCAGATATGGGCTGCCATTAACTTGTTATTACCCTGATTGCCACCGCTCCAGGGCAATTCGGGATGAGCCGGGTAGAGTCCCGGGGGACTGTTGCATCTAATGGATGCAACATTTCCGGGCGGCTGCTGGCTATTTTTAGGCTGGAGGGCTCCCCATAGGCTCCCCATCCTGAGAATACCAGCACTCAGCAGAGTGGCTTTACCTTGGCTGGTATAAAAAATGGGGGGGACCGCACGCCAGTTTCTTTTTTTAATTCTTTATTTATTTTTACTGCACAATTTAGACCCACCCACCGTCGGCTGTGATTGTTTGCAGTGAGACAGCTGTCACTCAGCGTGGGGGCGCGTCTGACTGCAACCAATCATAGGAGTCGGTGGGCGGGGAAGACGTGAATACGAGGTGAAATAATGATCGGCCGGCATTTTAAAAGCAGGAGAAGCCGCGGGAGGTTTGTGACAGTTGTGCAGTCCCGCGCTGGTGATCGGTGAGTGTGAGATAGGGGTGAGAGGGAGAGACCGACCTTCAGAGAGAGAGTGAGCCCAACAGAGAGACACAGACATGGACAGAGACAACAGAGAGAGACAGACAGAGACATTTTCTAAAAAGAAAGGAATTTACACATCTGAGCATGCTTAGTTAAAAAAAAAAACGGATCCGTTGGTGGAATGCGTTTTTTGCCGCATTACGATAGATCCGGCGCGCATAGGCTTTCATTTTACAACACGCCGCCGGATCCGGCGCAGTGCGGTTTTTTGCCGGTGACAAAAAAACATTCCCTTGTGCGTCCTTTCTGGCAGCCGGACACAGAAATTTCACCAGATCCAGCGCACGCCGTATGAAACGCGCTGCCATATGACAAAAAACGGATGTGTGAAAGCACCCTTAAAAGGAATCGGTCAGCAGGTTTTTGCTATTTAAGCTGAAGACAGCATGCTGTGAGGGTTGGAGCAAAAAAAAAAAAAAAACATCTGTGCCTCCCTTATCTGTGTGTGTACAATTGTTTGTTTATGTAAACTAAAGGGTTTATTACCCGGTGATTAACATAAGAGGACTTGAAACCAGGTGTAGAGAAGTCCAGCACGCCCCATGCTGTGATAGTGTACTAAAGCTGGGTTCACACTAAGCGACAGCGACATCGCTGTTACGTCACCATTTTCGGTGACGTAACAGCGACCTTGTAAGTCGCTGTTATGATCGCTGCTTAGCTGTCAAACACAGCAGAAGCAGCGATCATAACGTCGCTGTGCTACATGTGCAGAGAGCAGGGAGCCGCGCTTAGCGCTGGCTCCTTGCTCTCCTAGGTACAGTACACATCGGGTTAATTAACCCGATGTGTGCTGCAGCTACATGTCACAGTGCAGAGAGCAGGGAGCCGCGCGCACTGCTTAGCGCTGGCTCCTTGCTACAGTATACATCGGGTTAATTACCCGATGCATACTGCAGCCACATGTGCACAGAGCAGGAGCCGGCACTGGCAGCAAGAGCGGAGGCTGGTAACGAAGGTAAATATCGGGTAACCAGGGAAAGGTCTTCCCTTGGTTACCCGATGTTTACGCTGGTTACAGCTTACCGCAGCTGCCAGTGCCGGCTCCTGCTCGCTTCATTTCGTCGCTCTCTCGCTGTCACACACAGCGATGTGTGTGTCACAGCGGGAGAGTGACGACCAAAAAATGAAGCTGGACATTCAGCAACGACCGGCGACCTCACAGCAGGGGCCAGGTTGTTGCTGGATGTCACACACAGCGACAGCCTCGTCGCTGCAACGTCACAGAAAATGGTGACGTAGCAGCGACGTCGTTGTCGTTGTCGCTGTGTGTGACACCAGCTTAAGGGGTACTTCTCACATAGCGAGATCGCTGCTGAGTCACAGGTTTTGTGTCGAGCTCCCGCAGGGCAGCACACATCGGTGTGTTTGACGGCAGGAAACCAATAAGCACCGAATGTGTAAGCAGCGTACGCTGGTAACCAGGGTAAATATCAGGTAACCAAGCAAAGCGCTTTGCTTAGTTACCCGATATTTACCCTGTTTACCAAGCGCAGCATCGTTATACGAGTCGCTGGTGGCTAGTGGCTGGTAAGAGCTGCGTGTTTGACAGCTCACCAGCGACCCTGTATCGACATACCAGTGATCCTGACCAGGTAGTATCATGGTCTGAATCGCTGGTACATCGTTTAGTGAGGTGGTACTCTAACTGTGAGGTGTCAATCTCTATTGAGAGCCTTTTGTGCTGGGGACAGCTCTCCCAGGTCAGCTACATGCTTAAAACTCAATTCTTTGATTATGTGAGAACGGCTGCAGCCAGTAATCTATGTGATAAACCGTTGGATTCAGAATCTCTTTGCCTACATTATGCTGCTGTCAGATAAGGTGGCAAAAAATCTGCTGACAGATTGCCTATAGACACTTGGCTTTGCAAAATGAAAAATAACCCCACCTGCCTCCATTTCACATAACTTCTAATGTATCTCAAAGCCACCTTGACTTTCATGACAGAATAGAATCTGGGCAGCACTGTGGTCACACATCACTTATGTGGGAAAGTACCCTAAAAGTAGTTGTCAAAAACAGATGTGTGCAATTCTTTAGAAGAGGCTTCAGTAATGCATCACACGGGCAGCCAGAGCCAGAGCACGAGCAGCCAGAGCACGGGCAGCCAGAGCCAGCGCACGGGCAGCCAGAGCCAGAGCACGGGCAGCCAGAGCCACAGCACGGGCAGCCAGAGCCACACCACGGGCAGCCAGAGCCACACCACGGGCAGCCAGAGCCACACCACGGGCAGCCAGAGCCACACCACGGGCAGCCAGAGCCACACCACGGGCAGCCAGAGCCACACCACGGGCAGCCAGAGCCACACCACGGGCAGCCAGAGCCACACCACGGGCAGCAAGAGCACGGGCAGCCAGAGCCAGAGCACGGGCAGCCAGAGCACAGGACACTTCGACGCAGCAATACCAAATATGTGTATTTTTAAATAGTTTTATTTATTAGTCTCCTGAATTAACTTGAAGCTGCAATGATTGACTATTGGGCTTGTGCTGTACAGAGCGGTGCATCTATCAGTATCCGCACCGTTCCGTATAGCAGAAATCCCGATCTATGAATGGCGGTGGTCAGCTGGCAGGCATATGCAGATCATCATGACAGAGAGTTCATCAGCTGACTCCCGCCTGTCATTAACACTCAGCCGTGCCCCACAATAATGTCACGGGCATGACTATTAAAGCAGGGAATGACGCGCCCCTCTGCCAGTGCGTGTTAAATCCCACTCTCAGAAACTGATATTGGAACTAAACTGGTTAAGCTACGGGCACATACCCAATCTACCCACGGTTGATAGAGGCACAAGATGGGTGACTACATCAACTGTCATATGTGGGACACTATGCAGGCTCGGCATGCGAGCCCGCATTAAGGGCAGTGAGACGACATATTATGAGTTAGTGAAGCGGCTAAAGAACAATATTGATTTTTAGGATTGCTACATCCACTGCAGTCACTGGAGTTCCTGTCTTCTTCTCTCAAAACGATATTTGCATATTTAAATTCCCAGGGGAGCATTGCATGGCCTATAAGTCTCAATATGCTGATTTGGCACGCTCCATGAGGCAAACATTAAAGGGAACCTGTCACCATTTTTTTTAGCATATAAGCTGCGGCCACCACCACCGGGCTCTTATATACAGCATTCTAACATGCTGTATATAAGAGCCCAGGCTGCTGTGAGAACATAAACACTTTATAATACTTACCTAACGGTCATGCGGTGAGCCATATGGGCGTCTCCATTGCCGCCTCTTTCGGCCATCTTCGTCCTCTTTCTGAAGTTTGTGTGCATGACGCGTCTACGTCATACACACTCGCCGGTCCTGCGCAGGCGCACTACAATACTTTGATCTGCCCTGCTCAGGACCTGAATGCCAGCGAGTGTGGATGACGTAGGACGCATCATGCACCGCGGCTAGAGAAGGAGGAGGACGAAGATGGCCGAAAGAGGCAGCACCGGCACCGGAGAACGGAGACACCCATATGGCCAACCGCACGACCGTTAGGTAAGTATTATAAAGTGTTTTTTATGTTCTCACAGCGGCCTGGG
Organism: Anomaloglossus baeobatrachus; assembly: GCF_048569485.1. NCBI lineage: Eukaryota > Metazoa > Chordata > Amphibia > Anura > Aromobatidae > Anomaloglossus > Anomaloglossus baeobatrachus. The sequence continues at coordinate 126,466,159 of NC_134354.1, forward strand.
CTCTTATATACAGCATGTTAGAATGCTGTATATAAGAGCCCGGTGGTGGTGGTGGCCGCAGCTTATAGGCCAAAAAAGTGGTTAAGCCAGGGGGGGGGGAACCTCCGGCCGCGGGCCGTATACGGCCCGCCATGCTGTTTTATGCAGCCCCCGGGCAGATTCCCGGGGGCGGCAGTGCTCAAGCCGCCACTGCCATCTTGTGGGACGCCGGCCCTTTAAATCTGCACATGTGCTGCTGTGCTTACCAATGCATTCTCCCGCTGGCCAGTGCCAGCGAGAGAGGACTGACTTTGTGGACGGGTTTAGTGCTCTGCGTTGCCTGCCCTCTGAGCTGCGTTCCCGCCCCCGAAGCTGCTTTCCCGCCCCCCCGGAGCTGCCTGTCCGGTGCCTGCTCTCCGGTGCTGCTGGGTGTTCAGCGCCAGCCCTCTGCTGTTGTGTGCCCTGTCAAGTGCTTTGTGGCCCCCCTACCCTCAGTGCTGTGTGTGCCCCAATGCTGTGTATCACCCCAGGTTTGTGTGTCCCCCCCCCCCACTGATGTCAGGGCTCCGCAATAATATCTGTGCCCCTCTCGTGTGGCGCCTGCGCGCCCAGCCCCTCTCGTGATGTGTATGTCCCCAGCCCCTCTTGTGATGTGCATGTCATCAGCGTCTCCTGTGACTTCTACATCACAGGAGGGGCGGGGGGCATATACATCACAGGAGGGGCTGGAGGCATAATACATCACAGGAGGGGCTGGAGGCATAATACATCACAGGAGGGGCTGGAGGCATATACATGTCCCCAGCCCCTTGTGTGATGTATGTCCCCCAGTGTCTCCTGTGATGTATATACAGCGTCTGTTATGTGATGTATATGATTTACCAATCTTATCACAAAGAATTGACTGCGCTCCAGACCCAGACAAAAATGAAAAAGTAGCTGTGAGAAGCAACATGATTAGTATCACCAAACATCACAGCGGCACCAAAGAGAAGCTGCTCCGGCCGCCATAGTAGGGGTAAATAATTGTTTGACCAAATATAGCAGGGTCATTTTCACATTGATAATTTTGTGCGGCCCCCGAAGGTTGGTAGAAATTTCCAAATAGCCCCCGGCTGAAAAAAGGTTCCCCACCCCTGCTTTAAGCATTTGGTTAGTATTTTACATCAGTATTTGTAAGACAAAATCATGAGTACATCAGAGGACAAGAATAGTAGAAACACGGGCACCACTTCTGCATTTATCACCCACTCCTGGTTTGTAAAACACTGATCAAACACTGAATGCTGCCTAAGGCTGGGTTCACACATAGCGACAGCGACAACGACGTCGCTGTTACGTCACCATTTTCTGTGACGTAGCAGCGACCTTGTAAGTCGCTGTTATGATCGCTGCTTAGCTGTCAAACACAACGACGCAGCAGCGATCATAACGTCGCTACATGTGCAGAGAGCAGGGGGCCGCGCACACTGCTTAGCGCTGGCTCCCTGTTGTCCTAGCTACAGTACACATGGGGTTAATTACCCGATGTGTACTGCAGCTACATGTGCAGAGAGCAGGGAGCCGGCACTGGCAGCGAGGGCGGACGCTGGTAACGAAGGTAAATATCGGATAACTACCTTGGTTACCTGATGTTTACCCTGGTTACAGCTTACCGCAGCTGCCAGACGCCGGCTCCTGCTCCCTGCTCGCTTCATTTCGTCTCTCTCTCGCTGTCACACACAGCGATGTGTGCTTATCAGCGGGAGAGCGACAATAAAGAAACGAACCAGGGCTGTGTGTAATGAGCAGCGATTTCACAGCAGGGGCCAGATCGCTGCTCAGTGTCACACACAGCGAGATCGCTAATGACGTCACTGCTGCGTCACAAAAACCGTGACTCAGCAGCGATCTCGCTGTGTGTGAAGCACCCCTAAGGAGAAAAATTCCCTCTTACACACAATTTTTTTGAGGCTCCACACTGAGCCAAATCTGATTTCCTGCTTTGCACTGCTGAGGGGCACACAACCCGAAACACAGGGTTCTAAATTAAATGTCTGGTTTTATTTAGCATAGTCATGTGGCAAGGCTTGTTTCAATAGGTGGCACTAGAGCACTAGTGCGGGTTTTCTCTGAAGGGGATATTTGCATATAATAATCCTCTAGTAATAGTAGGACTTGCAATGGTGCAGTCCATTCACTTTCATGGTCACTCAGATTCCATCTCAGAGAAAATACAGACAAGGAATTGTCAGGGGGGTAGGAGTGGGTGGGAAGAGAGTCATTTTGATGTCACTTGACCCAAATGGAGAAAACAACTAAGGGGACAAGTGACAGGGGGAGTTATATAAAAAAAAAAAAAAAATTACTGGCCGACTCCTTTAATATATTCTACAATAAATAAATAATATGGAGATAAAAGCAATGAACTGATGGCGGCTGAGGGACACGTCAGGTGAAAGCTCCATTGCCGGCGATGTGCTTAGGTCCAGTTGTTACCTGACCTCTTTACGCCATGTATTGCAATATAATCTGCCCATTGCCACACTATGGAAATTCTCCAGATGGTCTGGCTTTAGATATAAAGGCTCAGCTGTCTTGGTGTTTGTTCATTGTCTTTCAGAAGTCTATAATAAGACTGGGGCTATTTCTGTTACTGTGTGAATATCATTAGGTTTACATGATGCAGCTGTTTTCTTATTCTCCCATAAACACTAAAAGCAATCTGACTGATTAAAAATGGTTTAGCATCCTCCCTTACTTGCTAGCAGCCATGTCTGCAGTCAGTCCCATAGTAAGGCAGGGACATTTTTACAGCTCCATTTATGCATAACTAATTTATAGCATCAGTCTTGTACAGCAACTTTAACCAGCCCCCCCATCCCCCCCACCCCCCCCAAGGGAAGATGCCACTGAATAGAAACCTGGCACCCTTATCATCCGAGCTCCTTATGCAGGACACCCATTCAGGTGAGCTGGATATTTGTCCTTAACATGTAATAACTGCAGGGAGCCAGCTGTCAATCAACATGACATTGGCAGTCATCAACAGAGCAGCCCAGAAGAGAAGCAGCTGCTCTGTCAAAAGAATCGGCAGTCGCTGGCAGGAGCAGTCTGTGATCGCCAGAAACCGAGCTGAACGGGCAGGTTGTTAGCAGTCATCTGCATGACAGTTCTTAGCCCCACAAGAAAAAAAGCAAAACATAGCCCTGTATAACCCCTTTAAAATGTTGGCCACGTTATAGCTATACTAACAAATTTGTTGTGAACGTGATTTGGTTGCAATTATTAATATATGAGCATTACAGGTTCTCCTCCTGCAGTTGATAGTGCAGCTCTAAGGCCTTGTGCGCACTAGGCGTTTTTGCTGCGTTTTTAGCGGCGTTTTTTACCGCGTTTTTGTGCTGAAAACGCAGTGACATTGCTTCCCCAGCAATGTCTATGGGTTTTCAGAAGTGCTGTCCGCACACAGCGTTTTTTTGTAGCTGCGTTTTTGTGGTGACCACAAAAATGCAGCATGTCAATTATTTCTGCGTTTTTCACTGCGTTTTTCACCCATTGAGTTCAATGAGATGTTCAACAACGCAATAAAAAACGCATATAGCTGCGTTTCTATGACTAAAAACGCAGCTATAAAACGCAAGGGGTGGGCAGTACAGTGACGTGTACAGGAAGAGGATTCCTTCTGTTGGTAAACACAGAAGCAGGAATCCTCCCGGTACCGTCACCGCTGCGTCCACCTCCCGTCCTGTGCTTGTCAGCTCCGTGCGGCGCCATGTCTGGGCGGGAGGTGGAGGCAGCGGCGAAAACAAAAGTGAACAGTAGAAAAAAAATGTCATATATACTCACCTGTCTGCAGGGTCCCGGTGCCATGCCCGCTCCTGTCCCGGTCCCGCCGCTCTGGCTGTGTGCAGTCTCCCCGGGGCACGTACGAAGCTTGCAGGACCTGGCGGTGGATCACCTGATGCAGTCACCTGACGCATCAGCTGATCGTAATTCTCGCGGTGTCGCCCGGCCGGCTATCAGCTGATCCTGCAGTCAGGAGACTTCATCAGCTGATTACCGGCAGTTCCTGCAGCGATGGGACAGGATCAGACTCTCATCCGATCGCTGCAGGAGCTGCCGGTTATCAGCACAGACGTGAGTATTTATTTTTTATTTTTTTATTTTTTTTTTTGCATTGATGCTTCAGCTGATTGTATAATCGGCTTTTATACAATCAGCTGATGTGTGATGTGCTTCAGCCCCTAGAACCTGACACATCATCTGATCACTTTGCCTTCCAGCAAACCGATCAGATGATATTGGATCCGGATTGGACGGCGTGGGACCCTTGACCCAGGATTACTGCGGAGGGGGGGGTTCTATATTTTAATAAAGATGGAGTCACTAATTGTGTTGTGTTTTATTTATAATAAAAATATTTTTCTGTGTGTTGTGGTTTTTTTATCTTTACTAGAAATTCATGGTGGCCATGTCTAATATTGGCGTGACAGCATGAATTTCGGGCTTAGGGCCAGCTGATAATATACAGCTAGCCCTAACTCCATTATTACCCAGCTAGCCACCCGGCATCAGGGCAGCTGGAAGAGTTGGCTACAGCGCCAGAAGATGGCGCTTCTATGAAAGCGCCATTTTCTGGGGTGGCTGCGGACTGCAATTCGCAGTGGGGGTGCCCAGAAAGCTTGGGCAACCTGCATTGCGGATTCCAATCCCCAGCTGCCTAGTTGTACCTGGCTGGACTCAAAAATTGGGCGAAGCCTATGTCATTTTTTTTTTTTAATTATTTCTTGAAATTCATGAGATAAAAAAAAAAAAAAAAGGGCTTCCCTATATTTTTAATTCCCAGCCAGGTACAAATAGGCAGCTGGGGGTTGGGGGCAGCCTGTACCTGCCTGCTGTACCTGGCTAGCATACAAAAATATAGCGAAGCCCATGTCATTTTTTTTTTCTGTTTGGGCAAAAAACTCCTGCATACAGTCCTGGATGGAGGATGCTGAGCCTTGTAGTTCTGCAGCTGCTGTCTGCTCTCCTGCATACAATGAACATTTTGAAGAAGGAAATGACATCAGAGCTTTTTTTTTTCATCAACAATCTTTAATGGCATTGTTGACTGATTAAAAACGCAGTGAGCAAAAACGCAGCAAAAAACGCACCAAATCGCGGTAAAAACGCATGCGTTTTTTTAGCCGCGGGTGCGTTTTTTGAGACAAAAACGCACATAGAAACGCAGCGTGAAAAAAACGCCTAGTGCGCACATACCCTAAGGGGTACTTCTCACATAGCGAGATCGCCGCTGAGTCACGGTTTTTGTGACGCACCAGTGACCCCATTAGCGATCTCGGTGTGTGTGACACTGAGCAGCGATCTGGCCCCTGCTGTGAGATCGCTGCTCGTTACACACAGCCCTGGTTCATTTTTTGGACGTTGCTCTCCCGCTGTGAAGCACACATCGCTGTGTTTGACAGCAAGAGAGCAACGATCTGAATGTGCAGGGAGCAACCAAGGTAAATATCAGGTAACCAAGCGAAGCCCTTTGCTTGGTTACCCGATATTTACCTTGGTTACTAGCGTCCGCCGCTCTCACGCTGTCAGTGCCGGCTCCCTGCTCCCTGCACAAGTAGCCAAAGTACACATTGGGTAAATAAGCAAAGCGGTTTGCTTATTAACCCGATGTGTACTCTGGCTAGGAGTGCAGGGAACCAGCGCTAAGCGGTGTGCGCTGGTAACCAAGGTAAATATCGGGTAAGAGAATTCAGACGCCTACAGTCACCTAGAGCAGTGTTCCCCAAAGCCAGTCCTCAAGGACCAGTAACCGTGAATGTTTTCAAGATTTCTTTAGCATTGCAAAGATGATAATGTAATCACCTACATAGATGATGATTTCAACACCTGTTCAATGCTAAGGAAATCCTGAAAACATGCACTGTTACTGGTCTTTGAGGACTGGAGTTGGGGAACACTGTCCTAGAGTGACTGAAGACTCATCTCAAACCTGGACAACCCCTGCAATTATAAAATTAGCACTGTAGTATGCCAATACTAACAGTGTAATATACTCACTGTCAAGATTCAGCTCCTGTGCGCTTCTCATAGCTATGGTCATGTGACAACCATCTTTTCTACCTGCTTCATCAAATTTTTCACTGAACATTGAGAGAACTAGGAACAGCACCTAGTTACTGTACATGAACAAGTTGCATATGAATGACTGATAACATCACGACTGCTCTAACTGCTTGGGGGGGGGGGGGGCGGTGTTAGGGGCCAAGGATTGGCTGGGGGGTTAAGACCAACTGAATGAATTGTTGTTCTTGCCCAGTGCCATAAAGCCTAGATACGCCTCTGCAATAAGATAAGTACACAACATATAGATATTAGAGATTTTATTTATTTAATTTTATTATATATATATATATATATATATATATATATATATATATATATATATATATATATATATATATATATATATATATATATATATAATATATCTCTTACAGACACAATATGTGTGTATACCCAATGCTGCACAAAACAGCTGTGAAGCTGTGCATAAGGCTGATCATAACAAGAGCGGCAGATGCCAGGGGGAGGTTCACAGGGCCCCTGTCCAGATTACTGACGAGGCCTCTGGACCAGGCTTGCAAATGGATTCCCACCATCTCTAATGAATTGTTCCTGGTTTTAATTTTAGCACAAATGTATTAAACTCCTTTAATTTACAATCCATATCACATACACGGAATGGAGCCGGACACACAATGGTATATACTGCCCACATATGTGTGTTAACTGTAAGGGGATTTTAATTATTCAGAGACTCTCTCATTGTAGTTAAAATACTTAGGGAAAAGCAAATTAATTATTAAATTGACACTTGGGAGCTGTATAATGACTTAAAGTAATAGGCTTTGTTAGATGGATGTTCAGCCAGCCATAATCTGACATCCTTGACCTCCGCACAATGCAAATAAAAACAAAACATGAAAGACAAAAGAAGAAAATCCCACAAATGAGCGGGTGTCTCTGAATACCAGAGAGGCTATGTCATACAGCAGAGCACGGAGGTCACTCCATGAATGCGGCCATTTATTTCATCCACGACACACGCTTAGATTCGGATTACAGTATGTTTGGTTATAGAAAAAGAATACTATCGTTTCGTCATGCCCGGTAATGTACGGCTTTATTCACATTCACAAGACTAGTTTCAAGACTGATATCTAGGGCTTATATTTAGCCATCAGGCTTCTGTTAATTGGGAACCTGTCAGGTGCAATATATACCTAGGACCACGAGCAGTTCTGGGTGTATATTGCTAATCCTTGCCTAGCAGTCCCAACATCTGGTAGCATAGATAAAGGGATTTTTAGAAAAAAAGTACTATAATTTCTAAAAGATCCTTTATGATATGTTAATGAAGCCAGGGACTAGTCGCAAGGGTGTTAAGGTACTGTCACACATAACGAGATCGCTAGCGAGATCGCAGCTGAGTCACCGGTTTGGTGACGCAGTAGTGATCCCGTTAGCGATCTCGTTATGTGTGACACTTACCAGCGATCAGGCCCCTGCTGATCCCTGTGAGGACACGGGCACCCGGCTTCATAGGGCATGTAACCGGAAGTCTAGTGATCATGCGCACTAAGCTGAAATCCAGCGTCTGCCACGGTGGCAGCAGAGAAGTAAGAGAGCCCATGCCTCTGACGCTGCGCGTTCATTAGCATGTTAGCACGCCCACAGAGGCATCCTTACACGCTAAGGGGGAAGACTAGCCAAGGGAAGAAACGCCCTTGTGACTAGTCCCTGGCCTCATTAGCATATCATAAAGACTCTATAGAAATACATTTTCTAAAGATCTCTATCTATGCCACTATAGGCTGGTACTGCTAGGCAGGGATTAGCAATATGCACTAAGAACTGCTTGTTGTGGCCACAAAGATGCAGCATGTCAATTCTTTCTGCATTTTTGCCAACGATTTGGAGCCCTTCCAGTTAATAGATTTGACTTAAAAAACGCACTGGGAAAAAAAACGAGGTAAAAAAATGCAGTAAAACGCGGCAAAAAAATGCATGCCGTAGATGTGGTTTTTTTGGGACCAAAAAGGTGCATCTTTGTGGTCACTACAGTGTGCACATAACATTAGTTACATATTGGCTGAACAAATAATGTTCCAAATCGGATGAAAGATATGATACTAATGCTTCTTCGGATGACTCATTGCAGGGATACAAGTAACATATGCTTACTGAGCAATAATACAACCATTAACCAAAAACAGGCGAAAGCTATAAAACAATCCCCCTGGCAACAAATATTTGGTGGTGATCAGACAACGGCCCTTTCATTTAGGTAGCCAATCTGCAAAGCTAAATGGATTTGCAAATGGGGTCTATTGATTTTTATGAGAGGTAGAGATACAATTGTCCGCAGCTGCAAAACAGATGCAAATTTACAGTATTATCCATCCTATGCTTTTTCTGAAAACACCTAAATCATAAAAGGCCCTATCTAGACTACGCACATCCTGTGTAGGAGGTCACAACGGCTCATAGTGCCAAGTATTTAACATAAGGCACCGCCTAAAAACTAAAAAGGAACATACCTCAAATATTATCTTTGCTCTTTTTTTTGTTTTCGATACAGGCATTATATTCATGTAGTAAGAGGTTATATTTTGGAAACAAGTCTGTTCTAGCTCCAAAAGGAAGGAATGGGTGCCAGATCCAAAAATATCACTCATAGGCTGTGCCCTTTTTCAAACAAACATCTGAAATTCCACATTCCACTGACACCAGGGAAGGGCAGAGCGGAGTTTACCCAATAACTTATCATTTCATGGTTAGGAAACTTCCACTCCCTGAGATTTGTGATGAAATACAAGAAATGTTTTAGTAACGAGTAATACATCTGTTCACGGGGTCGACTCCTAAAATACCATGAGGGTGCTAATCAGTTACGCTGCTAAGAGGGCCCTTGGCATTGTAAGCATTCCTGACACACAGCCTACTGCTCTTTTAAAAAAGAAAAAAAAAAAAAAAGAAGCCTGGGTGTGAGATGACGAAATGCAATTCCTGCCTGGGGAACGCCGACAAGAAACACACTAAAACAAAGCGTCAATACCAGAACTATATCCCCACTTCACGCTAGCGACAAAAAGCACAGAGTGCCAGTCACCACGACACACTGGCACAGGCTAATCAGTCTCACTTACATAGCAGAACTGTAATGGCATACTTAGTCGCGCCACCCACAGCCATTTAATGACGGGGAATTTGAAAACCAATTGGCAGTGGTTTATTGCTCTGCTGTGACAGGCCGACACTATGCACAGAACGATCATTCTTTATACTTTAGCTAACATCATCACGTTGATTTATTTTAGGTATGCTTAAAAGTCCTCAGTTCTGACAAAGGAGATTTTATCGGGCGAGTGCCAGCCTGTATAACTGAGCCAAAAGTAAAAAATGAGCACTCTTATAAGGTCTAAGCCACACGGCATTAAAATCGGTGTGAGTGGAGTGCGATAAAACACCGCATTCCACTCGGACCAATATTAGCCTGTGTGTCAGCACCCATGAGCGATTATTTTCTCAGCCCTAATTGGACCGAGAAAACAATCGCAGCATGCTGCGGCTAATGCGAGACTCTTTCTATCGCACCCATTCAAGTCTATGGGTCGAGGGGAGGGGGGGGGGGGAAGAAAAAAAAAGAAATAAAAATCGCACTGCACTCGCAGCACACCGGTGTATCGTAAGTGCAGGGCGAGAATGGCAATAGCCGGCTATGGAGAAGAGAGGGAGATAAATCCCTCCCTCCCCTCCTCAGAACCTGCCCGCCCCCTGCAGCTGAGGTCCGCTCGCACGGTCGGACCTCAGTCGCAGGGACACTCGCATGACACTCGGTTCTGCTGTAGTGCCAGCGTGAGCAGAGTGTCGTGCGAGGGGATCGCAGTAATCCCCACGTGGCCCCGGCCTAATTAGTCATATTCTGATCAGAAGCCAAGTGTGCACAGTAGAGATGAGCGGACCCATGGAAGTTCGGGTTTGCCGGGTTCAGCTGGACTTTAGATTTTCTACAACTATGCTGCAATGCATGGTGTATCTCCTTTGTTTTTTTTTTGTATTATTTGGACCAGCACTCCTCCCATTTGGCACAGGTGTTTTTAATAAGCAGGAGACTGCAAGAGGGGTCTGCTTTTTTTTTGCGCTTAGTTCACATACTAGGAGCTGGTGGAAGGTGAGTTATTTAGCTCCTTTCACAGGGCGTTTGTGCTGTGTGGCGGTTTTGTGTCTGTGGAGCGGTGTGGCCTGGACTTGGGGACTCCGCCTTGCAGTATGGGCGCTGTGAGGCACCAGGTCACCTGCCCTGCTGGTGCATTGTTGCTGCGGCAGTGGTTGGTGCACGGTGCCGTATCTTTAAGGCATCAAAGTTAGGGACCCACTCAGAGGTTCATCTTGACGTGGCAGGGGGCTTCATACAGTCTGATCAGAATGTTTAGCCAAGAACCTCATGTTCAGATGCATAAATTTTTGCCCAGTGGCATTAGAACACCTTATGAGTTTTGGATATGTGGTCCTTATCTTTTTCTACAACTATGTTGGACTTTATCTACGTTTGGGACCCAGTCTTGACCTGAAGTTGATCCCGGAGCCCAAACCCCATTGGGAGGTTTTGTTTTTTGTTTGTTTTTTTTTTTTTTAATTGTACACACTACATATGAAAACTTTACCCCCACTTAGAGCAACTCCTAATTGGCCAAATACTGAGCGTACCCAGGCACCCAGATGCTCGATCAAGTGGTTAGCATACCTACAACACCCAAGTTTTGACACTAATTGATTTATTTTTATTTTAAAGTTAGTGTTCGTACAAAACCTGAACTTTACAGTTGGGGTTCGCTCATCTCTAGAGCGTAGTTTATCTATAATGATGAGTGAACTTGCTCACCACTACTCAATGATCCAGCATCGGGGTGCTCAGGTACGCTCGGCACTTGGCCAAGTATCACAGGTGATTGGATGGGACATCTGTGAATGATCCGACACATTGATCAGTCTCCCTTCAATGAGTGATGGGGCTGGCACCCCGGTGAGAGCCACTTGCAGTCTCTGAATGTTTTACTCCAGAGAGAGCTAATGTGTTCAAATTGTGTGTGAAAAAAAGAAGCAGACAGCCCTCCCTCCCCCCGGAAATGCCCTGTTTATGGCTGGCTGTATGTTGGCTAAGAGCCGAACTGGTCAATATTTGACTTCTCTAATACTCGTTACTCTCGAGCAGAGAGCATAAAAACTTGCTCGACTCGAGTAAACAGGACTGGAGCACTTTAGTAATCGCTCATCATTATCTACTGACTTCATAGTGAAGTCTCTCAAATATGTTGTTACATTTTAAAACTTTTCAAAATTTGTTCCAACATTTTATAAGAAATGATGGAGACATGACCTGATGACAAGCAGAGGTCTCTATCTGGTGCTTTGCCAAGGATTTTCTGCAGCTCCTAGCTTCTCTGGAACATCTATAGCCTAAAGCAAAATATTTCCTACACATTCAGTGCTCACCTCCTGAGCTTGGGATCGCGGTGACGTACAGCTTCCATTCACCTCTGACTTGTGCCTGTGTTTGTGTAACCTGCCGGGCAGGGGCGTTGGTGAGATTCAGACACTAAGTCCAAACAATTTGCAATCAGGAAGGAAAGATTGCAAAAACTTAGTATGTTTGGTTTCTGTGGTGTTCTGCTTTATGAATACATTTTTACATCACGTTGTCTTATCCCAGGTTATACAAAAAGATGATCCAGACATACTTTAGATAACGGTATGCTCAGGAGCATATACATGTGCACTGTAACTGTATTTATCTATACACTTTGTTACTGTAGCAATAGAGCAGCCATTAAGCTCTAAAACGAAGATTCTGATACCAGGCCAGAGAGCTGGTGATAGCACCAGCCTAGGCTCAGTCACGTTATAATAAAGGAAGCCTGTGATAAGATGCTAACATTTCTGACATGATTACACCCTTTCAGTATCCGAATAGTCAAACGATGCTCTATCACCAAGTCAATCTGACAAACATCTACGTTGGTAGAGCTGAACACAGACAACTGTAAAAGGCCCCTTTACACACTGCAACATCGCAAACGACATCGCTGTAACGTCACCGGTTTTGTGACGTAATAGCGACCTCTCCCAGCGACATTGCAGTGTGTGACACGCATCAGCGACCTGGCCCCTGCTGTGAAGTTGCTGATCGCTACAAATCGTTCAGGACCATTCTTTGGTCCTTTGTTTCCCGCTGTGCAGCAAAGTCTCAGTGTGTAAAGGGGACTTAAATGTGCAGGCAGCAGGAGCCGGCTTCTGCGGACACTGGTAACCACGGTAAACATCGGGTAACCAAGAAGCCCTGTCCTTGGTTACCCGATATTTACCTTTGTTACCAGCCTCCGCCGCTCTCACTGTCAGTGCCGGCTCCTGCTCCTTGCACGTGTAGCAGAGTACACATCGGGTAATTAACCCCATGTGTGCTGTAACTAGGAGAGCAGGGAGCCAGCGCTAAGCAGTGTGCGCTGCTCTCTGCATGTGTAGCTGCGTGCGCTGGTAACCAAGGTAAATATCGTGTTGGTTACCCGATATTTACCTTAGTTACCAAGCGCAGCATCGCTTCAGTGAGTCGCTGCTGGCTGGGGGCTGGTCACTGGGTTGCTTGTGGACAGCTCACCAGCAACCCGTGTAGCGATGCTCCAGCGATCCCTGCCAGGTCAGGTTGCTGGTGGGATCGCTGGAGCGTCTGACTGTGTGACCTCTCACCAGCAACCTCCTAGCAACTTACCAGCGATCCCTATCAGGTTGTATCGTTGTTGGGATCGCTGGTAAGTTGTTTAGTGTGACGGTACCTTTAAAGAATACATAGCTTGTAAATAGTTTTATGTCACCATAGCCAAAGAACATGGGACCCAACTCTCAGAGGGTGGCTGTTTACAAACCACATTTAGAAATTAAGGAAAACCCAATGGCAGAGGATTATCTTCTGTCATATACATCCATTGTGTACCATGTGCAGGTGAGCCTAGTTATTACAATTTCTGTTGTGGAAGAGAGCAGGGCAGTTGAGCTCTGCTGAAAACCAGCTAACAATGATGTATAAAAAAAAGGCAGCTGTACAGATAAAGATAAAATTAGACTGGCAGAGATGTGTACAGAAGAATAGAACGAATGTAATTCTGAAGGCCCAGTCACACACCACGACTTACCAGCGATCCTGAAAACGATGCGACCTAATAGGGATTGCAGGTAAGTCGCTGGGAGGTCGCAGGTGAGATGTCACACAGTCAGATCTTACCAGCGATGCAGGAACAATACAGGTCGCAGTAGCGACCTGTATAACGATCTCCGCAGTCACTGTGACCCTGTCACACAGTGTCAAACACAGAGATGTGTCCTGCCCAGCAGGACATCGCCTTTGAAGAAAATGGCCTGACCATTCTGCAAGGACTAGAGATCTCACAGCAGGGGCCTGATCGCTGGTAGATGTCACACATAACAAGATCGCTAACGGGATCGCTACTGCGTCACAGAAACCGTGACTCAGCTGCGATCTCGCTAGCGATCTCGTTATGTGTGACGGTTAGGCTACATGCGCACGCGGCATCTATTTGTGTTCACAAACTGCAGCCAAAACGGCACCTTGTCAGAGAGCCTGGAAATGTCCCAAAAAATGTTTGTAATTATAGGTGCCTTTGTGCTGCATTTTCGGTGCGTTTTTCACACCCTGCGTTTTTGCTACGTTTTTGTGACAAATGTTGACAAAAACGCAAGTAGAATGAACATGCTGCATTTTTTTGTCACAAACTTTTGCCAAATAAAACGCTGACAAAAACTGCAACGTGCGCATGACAAATCTGACTTCTCATAGACTTTGCTGGGAAGTCAAATGTCAGAAAGTTCTGACAACAAAACTGCAGCCAAAAACGCAGCGTGCGCATGTAGCCTTAGATTAGCTTGATAAAATGTCATTTGTGGTGGATGGAGCTGAGCCATCAACACAGGAGAGGGAGCAGTGTGAGAATTTCGCTCACATAAGCGTATAACACGGACAGGTGCTATCCGATGTTTCTTCTGATAGTCCTTGCACCAATTTTATTCTACGGCCGAGTGCCAATTAGCGTACTTTTTCTCATGTCGTATCGGCATGAGGAAAAATAAGCAGCATGTGATTGGCAGTGTATATCTAATCACGCACACCCATTCAAGTCCATGGGTGTGAACCATCAGACTGCACTCGGATGTCATCTGAGTGCAGTCCAATTTACACAAACACAGACAATGGAGAAATTATGTTCTCCAACTTCTCATCTGTGCTCCGAGAGCGAGAGAACTGGATCACTGTAAATAACACTTGGCTCAGTCTCTGATCATAATTGGGCCGATTCTCTCGCATGAGAGAACATACGCTCGTGTGACTCCAGGCTGAGGCTGGATGAATAGAGGGCAGAGAGGGGAGAAAAAAAAACAAGTGTTACGAAAAGAATGTTATGATGAGCTTAGTCTATGTATTAATAAGTAATTTACTATACTTTGTGAAAACTAATGCTACTGTGGGAATAATTCACACAATTACAGCTAAGAAACCTTTTATACAGTTTTCATTAAAACATAAAAAAAAATGTTCCATTTTGCTTCTGCAGAGTGTCTGTTTTTAGTACTTCAATGATTTCAAAAGAGATACAAATCTATCAAATAGTCTCTAAAGGCCCAGTCACACACAGAGATAAATCTTTGGCAGATCTGTGGTTGCAGTGAAATCATGGACATATTGTTGCATTTGTACACAGCCACAAACCTGGCACTGATTGTCCACAATTTCACTGCAACCACAGATCTGCCGCAGATTTATCTGTGTCTGAGACAGGGCCTTAAGGCTGGGGCCACATGAGCACTACTGCAAGTGCATCGCATGACACTCTGCTACCGCTCTGCTGGAGTGTAAGCAGAGTGTCATGCCACTGTTATCCGATCACAGCACAGCTGCACAGAAGAGGGAGGGATTAATCTCCCCATCTCCTCCATTGTCAGCTGATGGGTATATAGCACAGCACTCCACTGTAATGCAAGTGCAATGCGATGCGATGTTTCTCTCACACCCATAGACTTCTATAGGTGCGAGAGAAAACTAAATCGGATTCCACCTGCAGCATTCTGCAATTCTTTTCTCGGTCTGATTAGGGCGGAGAGGGAAAAAAAAAAAAACACTCATGGGAGTAACATTGGTCCGAGTGGAATGTGATTTTTTTACTTCGCCGTGTGTCCTTAGCCCAACAGCTCTCCTCCCTTCTCTCAGTATTAAGGCTAGGTTCACATTTCCGTTGTTTTGCATCAGTCACATGCGTTGCTTGACGCATGTGACTGATGTGTTGTACAACGGATGACAAAACAGAAATCATTGTCGGACTCTGTTGTGTGCGGGGGCGGAGCGCGAGGGGGCGCAGCCGAGCGGGGGCCGTGGCGCTGAGGACGTCAGTGCCGCGGGGACTGCAGGGCTGGGGACAAGTGAGTGTGTGCGAGTGTGTACACATGCGGAGTGCGGGAGGGGGCGGAGCCGAGTGGGGAAGTGTGGCCTCCTTGCACACGTATCCAGGGTAAATATCGGGTAACTAAAAGCAAAGCACTTTTTGCTTGGTTACCCGATATTTATCTTGGATACCAGCATACACTGCTTAGCGCTGGCTCCCTGCACATGTAACCAGTGTAAATATCGGGTAACTAACCAAAGTGCATTGCTTGGTTACCCGATGTGTATCCTGGTTAAAAATATTTTGCAGGATACCGTAATTCCTCAAGGCGACGGATTGTGACTGATGCAAAACAACGGAAATGTGAACCTAGCCCTAAAATAGAGAGAGGGGAGGGGAGAGGGATGTACACAAAACAACCAACTTGTGGAGAGGGAAAAAATCTTTGCAGTCCAAATGATGGTAGAGAAAACAGGCCACAGTAAAGGAGGAAAGCACATGAAGAAATAAGGGCAGCATGAGCTGAAGAAGACAGCGGAGCTCTGGATACAGTCCTTACACCCAGCCTATATGACAGAGGCAGCCACACAAGAGAAATACATAAAACTTGCATCAAGCTGCAAACAGCAAATCAGGGGGGTTTACATATGAAATGAGGAAGAAGACTGGAGACAAACATACAATTTTATAGACCTAAAAAAAAAATAATCCATGTCAAAGGTATCTATAGCCAAGAGGCACAGGGTTATTGTACGTTACACACAGTAAAAACAGAACAACTTTATCATCTAAGCAAATACCATTCAAACACATACACTAGAGCCTTGACTACGTTTATGGCAATGGCTTATCCACTTTGCATTTAGGATAAGGCTCATAGTAAATGGTCGCTTGCCTTACAAGTATTACATGTAATATAGTTTCAGTTTAGATCACTCTGGTTCTTGTGTTCAGCCGAGAAAACAAGGGACTAAAAAGGTTTGGTTCTCAGCTGAAATTACTGTACATTTCACATTTCTTGGAATCAAGGGGATTTCATAGATTGTAGCCTGTGAGCGGAGCCCGCACTCCTCTTCCTCTGTTGCATGGTGTTATTTTGTGATGTCTGATATTTTCTGTATATGCCCCCTGTGAATTGTAAAGTGCTGCAGAATGTTGGCACTTTATAAATAATCTATAAATAATAAGTAATCTATAAAAGTCGCAATTTAACAGTAAATGAAAGGTTTTATACAATAAGGCAAAGTATGGACCCAGAAGCAGCGCGGGTCTCCTGATCTGAGCTCAATAGCCTCATTTCTGCCTATAAAATGGTCCAGTTTGGGTCAGAAGACCTCCAGCCATTGTGACCTATACTCACCATGTAACATGAATGTAGCAACTACGGTACGATCACCTTTCATCTGGGTAGGAGATAAATACTAAAATGGTATGTTCCCATCTGCTGGGACCCCCAGGGATCAAAGGACAACTTGGGTGTTTTTATAGCATGGACAGAAGGTTGATCATGTTCAAACACCTGTTATCCATAGTTTGGGCACGAACAAGGGACCAAGGACACCCATTGTTCCAGTCAGAGGAGGCCCCAGCGGTTTGACCTCCATAGATTAAAGGGAACCTGTCAGGTCTCATATGCATTCTGAGCTATAGGCTATGTGCGCACAGTGCGTTTTTCGGGTGTGTTTTTGGCCTCAAAACTGCAGGACTTTGCTTCCCCAGCAAAGTCTGAGTTTTCATTTTTGCTGTCCGCACACATCTGTTTTTTTTCAGCTGCGTTTTTGTGGTGCCACAAAAACGCAGCATGTCAATTATTCCCGCGTTTTTCACTGCGCTTTTCATCCATTGAGTTCAATGGGATGTTGAAAGACGCAATGAGAAACGCAAATAGCTGCGTTTTGGTGCGTTTCTAAGACCAAAAACGCAGCTATAAACGCAGGAGGTGGGTAGTAAAGTGACGTGTACAGGAAGAGGATTCCTTCTGTCAGTATATACAGAAGCGTGAATCCTCCCGGTACCGTCACCGCCGCTTCCACCTCCGGTCCTGTGCATGTATGCTGCCGTGCGGCGCCATGTACAGGCAGGAGGTGGAAGCGGCTGCGAAAACACAAGTTAACAGTAGAAAAAAAAAAAAAAAAAAAAAGTTATACTCACCTGTCTGCAGACTCCCGGTGCCATGCCCGTTCCCATCTCCTCTCACGGTATCGCCACCCCCGCTCCGGCTGTGTGCAGACGGCCGGGAAACCTCCGATGGATGCAGGACCTGGCGATGGATCACCTGATGCAGTCACCTGACGCATCAGGTGATCGTAAGTATCGCGGTGACGCGGGCGCCCGGCCGGTATCAGCGGATGCGTCAGGAGACTTCATCCCTGAATACCGGCAGCTGCTGCAGCGGTCGGACGGGATCAGACTCCCGCCCCATCGCTCCAGGAGCTGCCGGTAATCAGCACATAAGTGAGTATTATTTTTTTTATTTTTTTTTTGCACCGATGCATCAGCTGATTGTATAAACGGCTTTTATACAATCAGCTGATGTGTGATGGGATTCAGGCACTTGATCCTGACACATCATCTGATCGCTTTGTCTTCCAGCAAACCTATCAGATGATATTAGATCCGGATTGGACGGCGCGGGACCCTGACCCAGGATTACTGCGGAGGGGGAGTTATTTCAATAAAGATGGAGTCACTAATTGTGTTGTGTTTTATTTCTAATAAAAATATTTTTCTGTGTGTTGTGTTTTTTTTTTTTATCTTTACTAGAAATTCATGGTGGCCATGTCTAATATTGGCGTGACACCATGAATTTCGGGCTTAGGGCCAGCTATACAGCTAGCCCTAACCCCATTATTACCCGGCGAGCCACCCGGCATCAGGGCAGCTGGAAGAGTTGGATACAGCGCCAGAAGATGGCGCTTCTATGAAAGCGCCATTTTCTGGGGTGGCTGCGGGACTGCAATTCACAGCGGGGGTGCCCAGAAAGCATGGGCACCCTGCACTGTGGATTCCAATCCCCAGCTGCCTAGTTGTACCCGGCTGGAGTCAAAAATTGGGCGAAGCTCACGTCATTTTTCTTTTTTTAAATTATTTCATGAAATTCATGAAATAATTTAAAAAAAAAAAAAAGGGCTTCCCTATATTTTTGGTTCCCAGCCGGGTACAAATAGGCAGCTGGGGGTTGGGGGCAGCCCGTACCAGCCTGCTGTACCCGGCTAGCATACAAAAATATGGCGAAGCCCACGTCATTTTTTTTTGTTTGGGGGGGCAAAGAAATCCTGCATACAGTCCTGGAAGGAGGATGCTGAGCCTTGTAGTTCGACAGCTGCTGTCTGCTCTCCTGCATACACTATTGGATGGAGTATGCTGAGCCTTGTAGTTCTGCTCCCCCTGACTCTCCCTCAAGCATACAGTCCTGGATGGAGCATGCTGAGCCTTGTAGTTCTGCAGCTGCTGTCTGCTCTCCTGCATACACTATTGGATGGAGTATGCTGAGCCTTATAGTTCTGCAGCTGTCTGCTCTTCTGCATACACTAGTGGAGAATGAAGAACAGATTGAAGAAGGAAATGACATCAGACCTTTTTTTTTTTTGTTCACTGATAAAAAACGCATAAGGACGCAGTGAGCAAAAACGCAGCAAAACGCAGCAAAAAAACGCACCAAATCGCGGCAAAACGCGTGCGTTTTTTGCCGCGTTTTTTCGACGCAGGTGCGTTTTTAGCGGCCAAAAAAGCAGCGTCAAAAAACGCAGTGTGCGCACATAGCCATAGGCAGTGTGTTGTGTGGCCTAATACCTCCTTCCTACCCATCCCTGTGTTGTAATATTGTGGAATATGAAAGTAATTAAACGTTTTATTACTTACATATTCCCTATGTAAATGTGCAGGGGCTCTAGCCCCATGGGCGTCACATCGCCCTGTGGGCGTTTGCATGAATTCCATGGTATCCAGACCCTGTGGGCGTGATACCATGGACTTACATGTGTGATGTCACCATCAGCGTCCTCAAATCCCGCACATGCGCACTTACCATTCCCGCAGCAGTAATCAGGGTGCTCGCTTCTCTGCTTCAGATGCACTGTGTGCATCTGTGCAGGAGTCTTCTGAGCATGCACAGAGCACATCTGAAGGAGTAAAGCGAGCACCCTAATGACGCGGGAATGGTAAGTGCGCACGCGCCGGATCTGAAGACGCTGATTGTGACATCGCACATGTAAATCCATGGTATCACACCCACAAGGAGGGGCGGGCTGGCAAGGAGGAGGGGAGGGATTTATCTCTCTCTCTCCTCCGTAGCTGGCTATTGCGATTCTCGCTCTGCACTCGCGGGTACACCGCTGTACCGCGAGTGCAGTGCGATCTTTCTCTCGCCCCATAGACTTGAATGGGTGCGAGAGAAAAAGAGTCTCGTATTGCAATCACAGCATGCTCATGGGTGCTAGGACATAGGCTAATATTGGTACGAGTGGAATGCGATGTTTTTTTTGCACTCCACTCGCACCATTTTTCTCGCCGTGTGTCTAAAGCAGGCGTTACACGCTGCGACATCGCCCGAGCAATCTCGTTGGGGTCACGGAATTTGTGACGCACATCCGGTCGCTTTAGCGATATCTTTGCGTGTGACACCTATGAGCGATTTTGAATCGTCGCAAAAACGTTCAAAATGGCTCAGTGACATGGGGGTCCATTCTCATATCGCTGCTGATCGGTGTACGAAGTAGTTCGTCGCTCCTGCGGCAGCACACATCGCTATGTGTGACACCGCAGGAACGAGGAACCTCACCTTACCTGCGCCCGCCGGCAATGAGGAAGGAAGGAGGTGGGCGGGATGTTAAGTCCCGCTCATCTCTGCCCCTCCGCTTCTATTGGGCGGCTGTTCAGTGACGCTGCTGTGACGCTGATGCTGTTCGCCCCCTTAGAAAGGAGGCGGTTCGCCGCTCACAGCGACGTCGCTAGGCAAGTAAGTAGTGTGAAGGGTTCGCGCGATGTTGTGTGCCGCGGGCAGCGATTTGCCAGTGTCGCACAACCAATGGGGGCGGGAACGCACGCTAGCGATATCGGTCACGATATCGCAGCGTGTAAAGCGGCCTTTAGGCTTTAGGCCACGCAACACCCTGCTTATAGCTCAGAATGCATATGGGACCTGACCGGTTCCTTTTAAACATTAGAAACGAGGGGTCAGTTAATAAAATACTTTAAATTGGAAGACCCCCTTTAAGGCCTTGTGGCCACGCTGCGTTTATTGCCGCGTTTTTGGGGTGCAGTGTTGCTCTCAAAACTGCATGCATTACCTTCCCCAGCAAAGTCTATGAGATTTTAGTTTTTCTGTCCACACGTTGAAGTTTTTTTTTTGGCTGGTTCTTTGTGGTGACCACAAAGATGCAGCATGTCAATTCTTTGTGCGTTTTTGAGCCCTTCCAGTTAATAAATTTGACTTAAACGCACTGGGCAAAAACATTGTTAAAAAAATGCAAAAAATACATGCCAAGGGTGCGTTTATTTGGGACCAAAAATGTGCATCTTTGTGGTCACCACAAAGAAGCATTGTGTGCACGTAGCCCAAGGCCCTGTGCACATGTGCGGTTTTGCTGTATGAATTGCTGCAGAAAATGTTCAGAACCTTTCTTCTGCAGTCCTTCCCCAGCAAAACCTATAGTAAAAAAAACAAAAATGATGTGCACGCACAGTTTTTTTTCCCCCTACAGGTTTTGCTGCAGAATTTATGCAGCAAAAAGAATGAGCATGTCACTTCTTTATAGCAGGTACTTCCGGTTTTTGCCATAGATAATGGTAAAAAAACACGGATGCAGTATTTTGCCAGAGGGTGTGGATTTTTCTTAATAAAAGTCCATTTTCTAGTGCGCACAGGGCCTTACAGAGTCCGTCCATTTCTTTAATCCACACAACTAATCACTGCAAAATAAAACATAATAAAATAATAAATATTTAGTAAAACCAGTAAATGGCTACGCCATGTGAATGGACTCTAAGGCTGCGTGCCCACGATCACGTTTTGGATGCAGCAAGCTTCAGCTGTGTCCAAAACGCTGCGGTGTACAGTACAAGCACAGAGGATGGGATTTCTTGAATTCCCGTGCCCACTGTGCTTGTTTTTTTCGCAGCAAACACTGACCTGCGGAGCAGCTTTCCAGACCGCAGCATGTCAATTGTTTGCTGCGGAATCACATGCGTCCTCCGTACGGAGGACACAAGCGAGAAACCGCAGAGCACTGAACCCTGATAGTCGGTACAAGCAGGTCCAGGACGCAGCGAGTCCTGATCGTGGGAACATACCCCAAAACCTACCTGACAGCTAACCTCTGACAAGCTGCATGGATACTAATATTCATAGATGCCAAAGATTCATTCAACAGAAAAAAACATTTTGATAAAACAACATAAAAATTTGGGATAATTATTACACTGAATTGACAGGACAATATAAAATGCTGCACTTGTCTGGATGGAAGCACAGGAAAAAAAGCCTCCTAGTATCTTATAAATAGTGCAATGTTCAACACAGGAACAGGAAAATAACAGGTTACATGCAGCACACGGCGCTCAGCCCGGGGCAGCTGCCGCCTTAGCAACACTCAGAAATCCCATGCAATGGTTGCACTTACCTTCCGCATGCTGCCTGGATACCTGCGGCTGAATGGAGCAGACACAAAGGTTAAGTGACCGCTCCAGAACAATTACTTCCTCCACATACACATCCTTAAAGGGAATCTATCAGTGGATTTACCCTCTATATTCGCATGCAGGTCATAGGAAGCGGAATAAAATGATACCTTGATATCTGCGATCTGATGTGTTATTACAGAGAAATCCATGTTTTCTTAATATATAAGAATAGCTATTAACATCTAAGTTGCAGATACAGATCTAATGAGAATTTGCCTCCAGAGCTTATTTTAAAGTAAAAAGGGGGCTAACAGTGTGAGACATGTAATGACTGACAGTCTGCTCCTCCGTGGTAACACCTCTGCAGCTCTCATAGTGCTGTCCGTTCAGCTGTATTCCTCTCCCCTCACAATGGCTGCTTGTGATCTGGAAGCTGAAGAAATGTTAGTAGTAATGAGGCATTTTCTTATTTTTAAACGGCAAAAATAGAGGAATTTGAATTTATGTTTTTTTTTTATTTTTTACTGTTCTTAATAGTACCTTTTAGGCTATGTTCACACTGCATCTTTCCATAACCACAAAGATGCAGCATTTTTGGCTCCAAAAATACGCACCCACGGCAAAAACGCATAAAAAAAAAAAAAATACATACGTTTTTGACACTTTTTACCACATTTTGCCCAAAGCATTTTTTAAGTAAACTCTTGACTAGAAGGGCTCAAAAATGCTGAAAAAACACAAAAAGAATTGACATGCTGCATCTTGGGTGCATCCTCAAAAATGCAGCCAAAAACAGATGCACTGTGTAGACAGCAATATAGAAATCTCAGACTTTGCTGGGAAAAGGAAATGCATGCATATGGGTGCATCTTCGTGACCTCAAAAATGCACCAAAAAACGCAGTAAAAGATGCAGTGTGTGAACGTAGCCTTAGAGGACTATAACCTGTGACCGTCTGATGGCTTGTGCTATATAGAGCAATTCTTCATATAATGAAAGTACAGTATCCTTTGAAGTCCGGCTACAGGCAGGTTTCAAAGGAGCACTGTAATGACAAGCGTGGAGATCTTCATCAGACCCCCACTGTCAGAGCAACCCATGAGCAACTAACAACAATTTCGTCGCAGACGTCACTCCAGACGTGCCAGTTGTCGCTTAGAATGACTTCCATTAGATATGGAAAATCTGCAGGTAAAAAAGTGTTTTTTCGAGTTTCCACAATGGAATCGCTTGAAAACCACATGTAATCTGTATCAGAAACAAACCAGCTTTATTTAAAGCATTACATACCAACAAAAAAAAAAAAAAGAAAAAAGAAAAATGCAGTGAACGCAAGTAACCTAATTTACATAATACGGGCAGAAATTCTGCAACATCAACAAGTCACCAAAAGCTCATCATGGAACGAATTTTAAAGGCGGGTCCTGTAATGCACAGCCATTACCTGCTGAATATGAAGTGTGTTCACCCTGTGAGCCCGCGTCGTACACCCGCTTCCGACTTGCGCTGTACATGCATGGAGGACGTTATGAAGGGGTTAACAGCTCATTTACATATAAGAAAACCTTGGATTTCTCTGTAATAAGACCTCTGATTGCGGATAGGTATCCCTAATTTCAGCTTCCTATGTCCATTACAGATGTCTTAGGAGGGCTGATCATACTGACAGATTCTCTATATGAACACTGACGATTTCTTTAAACAATATAACAAATAGAGAGTTCCTCTACATTGCATCATATAGATTTATGGCAACAAAAAGGATTATAGTTCCAGATTTAGACGCCACAAACACTGCAGATCACTCCATAAACACAAAAGCCACATTGCTTTCACTTCTCGAGCCACTATGTTGGCCATTACTATGGTCTGTGAATACTAAAAGTTTAGAAATCTCTCTGCACTGATTTGTACAGGTCAATATTTGTCACTAATGGGCCTGAAATCACACAAAAAACAGGGTGATCCCAGAGATTTTTTTCATGATGAAATTATCCTTCATTGTGATCTAATGCGTACCCGCACAATATTATTATTATTTATTTATAGAGCACCATTAATTCCATGGTGCTGTACATGAGAAGGGGTTACATACAGAATACATATACAAGTTACAATAGACTAGTACAGAGGGAAGAGGGCCCTGCTCTTGCGGGCTTACATTCTATAGGATTTGGGGAGGAGACAGTAGGTGGGGTGTAGATTGGGCGGCAGCTCCGCACGGTGGTCGGGCGGCAGCTCCGCACGGTGGTCGGGCGGCAGCTCCGCACGGTGGTCGGGCGGCAGCTCCGCACGGTGGTCGGGCGGCAGCTCCGCACGGTGGTCGGGCGGCAGCTCCGCACGGTGGTCGGGCGGCAGCTCCGCACGGTGGTCGGGCGGCAGCTCCGCACGGTGGTCGGGCGGCAGCTCCGCACGGTGGTCGGGCGGCAGCTCCGCACGGTGGTCGGGCGGCAGCTCCGCACGGTGGTCGAGTTCTACCCCAAAAAAGTCAGATTTTCCATATTTCAGAACACTCATGCAACGTCTGTATAGGGGTGTGGGGGCAAATCTGGCAATTGTCCATGGACCCATCCCCAAAGAGATAATGTACTCCAGCACTGCTGTTCAGTGGAGGCAGCCAACTAGAAAGCAAAAACTACGGTATGGAGTGGAATACTAAGGAGGGCAGGTGGCAGGAGTACAGCGTCACTGTACCACCACCATTCTTTGTATCACCAGATGTAGAGCCACACTTCTGCATCCTATGTCATGGAAAAAGACTATGGCCAGGGCTGCAGCCTCACAAATACTAGCAGAGATGAGAGGCCCTGAGCTTTAAAGTTTGGTGTCTGTACTGAACACAGACATTACAAAAAAATAAAAAATCAGTGTTCGAGTTTGGGTGCTTTTTGTAGGCTGATCACTCGATCGAGCAGCATTGTGCTCGGGTACGCTCTGTGCTCGGTCCAGTGCGAGCCACTTGAAATATTTGAATGGCTCCCATTAGGGTGGGGGTGGGGAGACAAAAAAAAAAAAATACATTGTTGGATATAATTTATTTATATTTGGAAAAATCCCATCCATCCTCCCCCGGAAGGAAGTGTTCTGTTTATGGCTAGCTGTGTGTGGTCAGAGAGCCGAACTGCACAATCAGTGACTTCAATGGGGTTCAGGTCAAGTCCGGGTCCAGAACAAAACTTTTATATAAAGTCTGGCTGAACCTGCAAAACCCGAACTTCCATGGGTTCGCTCATCTCTAAATACTAGTGACTTGACTGTTCCATCACCTCTTCTATAGCAGTGAGATGTGCATAACTATATGTGAAGATTAGTGATGGGCAAATAGTAAATATTCGGGTTCTAATTATTCGTAATGACCCCCAACGTATGATTCCAGTATTCGTCTCGAATAACGAACCTAATGCAAGTCAATGGGGAACCAAAGCATATTTCTTGTCATGTTGAATACTGGAATAATACTCCGTATTCAGTAAGCACAATCCGAATACAAATACCTAAATTACTCTTCGCCCATCAGTAGTGAAGATTGGACGATGTGGAGTGATCATTTGTCCCGCAGCAGCCACTCCTCATCCAGAGTTCGCCAGCAGAAGCCGCAGTCTGTAGGCAGAGGTAAGTGCGGGCGGTCCGTCAGGCTGCCGCTGTCAGGCCGGGTGCAGCCCCTCGAGGTGCTCACACGCTTCAGGAGAGTGAAACGGACAAGGTTTTTTGTGCGTTTTTCAGCGGTTTGTTAACATTTTTTGTTATTTCTTTATTCTGTTTTGGGGCATCCTGAGAGCATTTTTTGTACCATTATTGGGTCGATTTGCAGACTTTTTATTTAAAGGAAATTAAGCAAATATAAAGTTAACAATTGGTGAAGCGAAAACACTCTCAAAATGGGTGTAAAGATAGGTTGTTTTTTCCCCTTCCCACTGACCTCTATGGTAACGTATGGTGCGGCTTCTAAGTGGAAAAAGCCTGAGGAATGGGCCACTTACATCTTAACTGCTTGCTGGTTTTGGAAACCTTCAGTGGTTAAAAAATTCTCAAAAGCCTGAACTTCTACACAGCGAATCTATCTCACATAAAAATTAATAGGAAGGATTTTTTTCCAGTACTTTTTCAGGCAGTTTTTGGAACAGATTAGCTGCAAATAAACTAAAAAATTGCCGTCATGTGAACATACACTAACGTTACAGCCTGCTTTGTGTTTGGTACAGGCAGCATCTGCAGCATAACCCTGTCCCTTATTGTATGCCACCTGTAAACTATACGCCACCCCCTCTGTGCCCTTTTCTCCTGTTCCCCCATCACAGTTCATCTCCTCCCTGCATCTTTGCATCCCCCCAGCTGTAGCCTTATGTCACCCCCTTCCTTGTGTTCATACCTCATCTATTATTTAAAGGGACTGTCCAGAATTAACTTTCAATATCCCAGAGGCTCGCAGAGGTAGAAAATAAACAACTATACCCAGCCTTCCCATATCCAGCACTGCCTGGCCAGCACCCATTTGTTGATGGGCTGCCAAATTTTCACCAGTGTTAAAGGCTATGTCCGCACGTTGCTTTTTACCTGCTTTTTACCTGCTTTTTTGCTGCTTTTTCAACTGCAGCGTTTAATGCCAAAATAGTTGTGTTCTGCTTTTCAAGCAAAGTCTATGGGAATTTGGGTTTCTTGTCCGCACTATGCAGTTCAAACTGCAGCCTTTTTGTTGCAGAACTTTGGTCAAAAACTCAGCTTTGCAGTGCAAAACCCAAATGGCAAAAACAATTGACATGTCAATTGTTTTTGCCATTTGGGTTTTGCACTGCAAAGCTGAGTTTTTGACCAAAGTTCTGCAACAAAAAGGCAGCATTTTGAACTGCATAGTGCGGACAAGAAACCCAAATTCCCATAGACTTTGCTTGAAAAGCAGAACACAACCATTTTGGCATTAAACGCTGCAGTTGAAAAAGCAGCAAAAAAGCAGGTAAAAAGCAACGTGCGGACATAGCCTTAGGCCTAAGCCACACGGCGAGAAAATCAGTGCGAGTGGAGAGCGATAAAACATCGCATTCTACTCGGACCAATTCTAGCCTGTGTGACAGCGCACATGGGCGATTATTTTCTCAGCCCTAATCGGACCGAGAAAACAATCGCAGCATGCTGATGCAATGCGAGACACTCTTCTCTCGCACCCATTCAAGTGAATGGGGCGAGAGAAGAAAAAAAAAAAAAAAAAAAATCACACTGCACTGGTGTACCGCGCGTGCAGAGTGAGAATGGCAATAGTCAGCTACGGAGGAGAGAGGGAGAGAAATCCCTCCCTCCCCTCCTCAGTGCCGGCCCGCCCCCCCGCAGCTGAGGTCCGCTCGCACAGTCAGACCTCAGAAGCAGGAATACTAGCATGACACTCGGCTCCCACTGTGCTGCCAGCGGGAGCCAAGTGTCATGCGAGCATCGCACTAGTGCTCCGTGTGGCCCCGGCCTTAGTATTCCTCTGCACGTTTATAAAAATATATTCCCCTGCGCTTATGCTGCTGTTGCGGCCAGCATCACAACAAGTCTATTTGCATGGTGACTCAGTGGTTAGCACTGCAGTCTTGTGGTGGCTCAGTGGTTAGCACTGCAGTCTTGTGGTGGCTCAGTGGTTAGCACTGCAGTCTTGCAGCGCTGGGGTCCTGAGTTCGAATCCCACCAAGGACAACATCTGCAAGGAGTTTGTATGTTCTCCCCGTGTTTGCGTGGGTTTCCTCTGGGTACTCCGGTTTCCTCCCCACTCCAAAGACATACTGACAGGGAATTTAGATTGTGAGCCCCAATGGGGACAGTGTTCCTGACGTATGTAAAGCGCTGCGGAATAGGTTAGTGCTATATAAAAATAAAGATTTATTTCTTTGGCTAATATTTAATCTCTTATATAGGGGATTTTATGCATAAATCCACAAAGAACCAGCGCTAAATGGGTTTTTTTATATGTTTTTATTAAGAAAATTTTGCTATCCTTGTTCCAAGGCAGAGTATTTAATAGTACACAATACACTAAATATTAAATCCAAGAACCACATATAACAGAAAAAACATAAATTGAAAAAACAAATTGAATAAAACTAAAAATGAAAATAAAAATAAAAATGAAAAATAAAAATAAAAATAAAACAAAAAACCACACAAAAGGTTTTGGTATAAACCCGTTTCCTCAGAGGTGATCCAATATTCACAATAATTTATTTCTAACTCAGCTATCGTAATGCCCCGGCCGGTGGCATATACTTGATTTGGTAAATTATTAGGACTGATAGCACAAAGGTGTACCACACCACCTCTGACTAGTTTGCAAGCCTAATTTGCACACATCAAGCTTTGCAGCGTTACAATTACCCCTAGATGGGGAATTAGCCTCAATAATCTGTTGTAGAAAACAAAATGCCCCTAATCCACAATGTGAAAGCAGTGGGATTTGCCAGCAGATTTTGGTCTGCAGTAAATAGACCGGATTCCTCCGTTAAATAAACTGAAGTCGTTGTGAATGCAGGATTAACCTGTTTGATTTCCAAAGCAACTGCTTGGAGGCAAGTGGCCGTGAACAATACAGGTTGTGGAGGAGATGTCAGGTTACCAACACCCCTCTTAGTTAGAGTCTCTAGACCACTTTACGGTGCCACAATCAGGCGGTCCCGTATTGTCCCAGTTAAACAGCAGCTAGACACAGCCGCTGGAAGCACCGATTGTTTGCTGCAATTAGAATGTAAGATCAGCGGTTTTACTCAACCTCTCCAGCGGGCAGTCCGACCTGTGTCCAGTGTAAGCTGACTGTATCCACGTACCGGAGGAGTTTACTTGGCAAACTGTCACCACACAGGTAAAGCAGACAGTGCAAGGTCCCAATCCACTCCCAATGCGAACAGTGAGTAACCGTAGAGGCACCACTGGAGGATGGTTGCAGGCAAAAATATCAGCGGTAACTTCTCAACCTTTTCAGCAGACAGTCCGGACCGTGTCCTTCAGAGGCTGACTGATACTGCACGGGAGAGAGGTTACTTGACAGAGTATCACCACACAGGTGAGGTAGGCAAAGCAGAGTCTTAATCCGACGCGCGTTTCGGGGGCGTGCACCGGCCCCCTTCCTCAAGGATGACTGGGCTATTGCCTAGAGCGCTATTTATGCGTATATTAAATTACTTGCAATTTACATAAAAGTGAATGGTATTTAGATTCAACCCACATTTTAATCACTACATATATCAATTTGTAAAAAAGCTATTCATAATACCCATAGACCGGAGTACAATGTAGCATAGTATAATATAATATAATATAAAAACTTGTGCAAAGGTTTTTCTGGGAAATCCTATATATAGCCCTACTTATACCATCATATACTGGACAAAATATATATATGTGTACACTATTTTTCAGCAGTTCTAGTTTAGATTTTAAATTTTTAAAAAAAAAAAAAAAAAAATTTAAAATTTTTTTTTTAATTTTAAGAGAACATCATAAATGGTATAAATTTGCTATAATAAATCTCTTATATTCGACACAAACTTGGACCAATGAAACACTAATTTTGAGGTAGGTTACACATATATATATTTATCCATATCCATTACATCCATATATGGTCATCCTTGGAACAAGGATAGCAAAATTTTCTTAATAAAAACATATAAAAAAACCCATTTAGCGCTGGTTCTTTGTGGATTTATGCATAAAATCCCCTATATAACTTATTAAAACCTGGCAGAGTAAAGGGGTCTCTCTGCCATTAGAACCAAGCTGCAAGAATTAAGCAGGTTTTTTCGGGGTTAAGCGCTGCCAATTGCCTGCAGGCATTTTTATAATATTTAATCTCTCCTGCTTCCCTGATTAGTACAAAACTAAACTTGTCGGGAGCATTCGAGAGCCTCATCTAATGGACTGGATGTAAAGAGGGTACGGTAATTAATGAGAGGCTTCATCAATTACCACCACTCACCCCCATGTATACAGGGACCAGTCCAGCCTCAGATCTCTGAATGCAATGAAGAGCATGGGGAGATTGATCCGTTTTCTAAATTGCCAATATCTAGGCAATGTCAAGTTTCTGTCCCACCCCCAAATTCTGCACATCACTGGCGCGTGGAACAGTAGTGATTTTTATCTGGCATTTCAAACACAGGGCAATGCCGAATAATTGCGTTGGCTCCTACTGAGCAATTTGTATTGTATGTTAAATGTGTCTTTATAATATGGCTTTTTTTAACCGTACGCAATTAAAAGCCAAGTTTTAGGTTTATTGCTACCCCCGCTGAGCAACTGGGGGAAAAAAAAAAAAAAAAAGATATATATATTCTTTAAGATTAGAAAGCAAATTATTAATAAAAAAAAAACATTCTGTTTCTGTTTTACTAAAGGCCCAGTCACACGCTACGATATATCGGGCGATATGTCGGCGGGGTCACGGAATTTGTGACGCACATCCGGCATCGTTAGAGATGTCGTACCGTGTGACAGCACCGAACAACTGTTAACGAGCAAAAATACTCACCTTATCGTTGTTCGTTGACATGTCGTTCATTTTCATGTCGGTCCTCCTTTTGCGCGCTGGTTGTTCGTCATTCCTGAGGCAGCACACACCGCTACGTGTGACACCTCGAGAACGACGAATACAGCTTACCTGCGGCCGCCGGCAATGCGGAAGGAAGGAGGTGGGCGGGATGTTACGTCCCGCTCATCTCCGCCCCTCCACTTCTATTGGGCGGCCGCTGTGTGACGTCGCTGTGACGCCGAACGTCCCTCCCCCTTCAGGAAGAGGGCGTTTGCCGCTCACAGCGACGTCGTTAGGGAGGTAAGTGCGTGTGACGGGGGTTAACGACATTGCCAGTGACGCACAAACAGCGGGGGCGATCGCTCATGCGATCATACGATATATCGTACCGTGTGACGCCGCCTTTAGGCTTGTAGTCCAAACCTGTACAATTCTCACTACAAATCCCAGCACGGCTGCACCCGGTGAGCGGCGTGTCTCCTGGGCACAGTATCAGTGCACCCAGAGGCTCAGTTTCAGCTCAATCATCAGCTCATTGTGTAGAGAAATGAAGTTTTCCTGCAGTGTCAGATGAGCTTTGGTATGCAGCACGCTCACACCGCTCCTCTACATAACAAATACCTCTCCTCCACCTCATTTGTTTGAATAACGAGTGAAATGGTATTCTAGGAACGCATTCTCAGCTTGAAGAAGACCAGATCCCACATCTTAGTGGCATCATTTCATGTTTTGCTATAACGGTCGATCTAAGAACCACAATAAAGCAGAAGTAAAACAATTTAGATGATGTGAAAAGCAGAAGACCGACTTTTTTTATGCATATTCTCCTTAGGCGTAGTACCAGTGTTTCTCCGAAAATAAGACAGGGTGTTATTTTTTTCTTCGAAAGATGTGCTGGGGCTTATTTTCAGGGGATTTCTTATAATTTTCCCATGAAAAACAATCCACATTTATTCTTGAAAAAAAATAAATAAATCAACATTTGAATCAAATATAATCATGTCATCACACTCTGGAACATCAGCATTTGTTAATCTCAGTACTGGATCAGATGCACATTTTCTTATCTGATCTGCTATTCTCATGAATCAGTCCTATAGTAGTGGGTACATGTTTTATTTACAAAGGTTTCAATAAACTGCTTAATTTTATTATTCGCTATATACTGCTAAGTTTACCCCCAAAAGAAAGCAGACATCCCCTGAAAGAACCGCACTTACCAGACCCCAAACAATTAGCATTTGAAAGTGAATGGTCTCTCACATACAAATCTGCGTCGCTCTCCGGTCCACCTGCAGTCTACAGTGGTTGGCTCCCCCTGGTGACTGGAAGCAGTATCACTGGCGCAGGGTGGTATTGGTATCTGTTAGTGAGAGCTACAGTGCAATGCATCTGGAACGACAAGAGACCTGACCACGATGCAGATCTCCGCGTGAGAGCCCATCCAGCATCGATACTTGCAAATTTTTATTTATTTATTTTTTATTTTTTTTGGGGGGTGGGTTGTCTGCTTTCTTTTGAGGGGGGGAAGTTGCTTTCTTTGATGAAGAGTCCTGCTGTATTCTTTAACTTTTGCTGCTTAGATACTTCCTTATGGAACCACAACTAAGGTTTATTTTTGGAGTAGGGCTAATATTTTAAGCATACTCCAAAAAGCCCCCAAAATCCTACTAGGGCTTATTTTTGGGGTAGGTCTTATTTTGGTGAAAACAAGGTATATGCAGCCATTTATAGGACAAAAAGTGTCCACATATTTCAGCAGTTTTATTAAATTTAATCCCCAACCTGAAAGGAAAATCCAAAGTATAAATTGACTTTCAATGAAGATCTAAGTTTATAATGAAGATTTCACTATTTGCAAAGCAGAGTCCATAGAATACCCACGGCATCTGTAGTGCCATTTAGCGGTCCGGGGAACATGACCTCATACTCTACTCTTACTAAGCAAAACATAGGTATACACTTGGAAAATATGTAAACAAGTGCAATTACTGGATGTCAAATACACAAAAAAATATCTGGGAAGAGAAAATCAGAGGCAACGTAAAAGGTGCTGCAAAAATCCTAGCTGCATTACTCCAGCACCCACATTACCCTTTCACCTACTTGGATCAGCTAAATAATAGAAACGAGAGGTCAAATCCCCCCAACAACACAGGCATCATTACTATACAGCAGACGCCAGAATACACTATTCAGCCACTGAGATCTTAAAGGGAACCAACCAGAAGGATTTTCATATATAAAGTAAAGCCAGTGCTATACTGGTGCTAGGATGCTGAATGTAAGCATAGCTTTTGTTTTGAGATTGGATGTTTTATTACAGAACTATGTGCAAGTAAAGTTCCAGCAATGCACTGCTATTTGATTGACAGGTGCAACAGGAAGGGAATATATAATATATATATATATATATATATAAATACAGAAAAACAGATATCAGGGGCCGGCTGATATTAGGCAGCATGGGGCAGGTCTCCGCCCGTGATGTCTGATGTAACGTCCCAGAGAGGAGGGGGAGCAGTGATAGCAGCTCCAGCGTTAGACTGAATAACAGGTATTGTCAAGAGAAATTACCTGCACTGGGCATCTCATATTCATAGTTTAGGAGGGCACAGACTCTCTCTCCCTCTCTCTGGACTACCCCTTTAAGAAGGGCTGACATTTTATGCTAACAATGTGACAGTGGATCTTTGCAAAGTTAACCCAAATTTCAAAAAATCCACAACTCTTTTCACATGGAATTCATGCAAATATACACAGGAATTTATGATGCAGCAGCCCATTCATTATTCAGCTGAACGTGAAGTGGTATAAAATGTGATATTTACAGAGGACAGGACAATCTGAACTCCAATGTCTGCCCCTTATGTGGTTGCTGGAGATAAATCCCCTCCAGAGATATCTAGTGGTCACCATCCAGGACACACACCTGTATAATGTGCTGGGCACTCGTGCATCTACCTGACACTACAGATCTCGTACTGATCAACCACCTTGTCTTTTCTTCTGTTACTGCGAGATGTCCAGGCAGCATGCCAGCCTCTACACAGCTCCAGTCTCATAAATGACTAGTGACTAAAATAGACACATAGTATACGCACACGTTACAGAGAAATATTCTAAGTATGGCAAACATGTAAAAGTAACATACAATAATTGCTAGTAAATACAAAGTCACAAAGTAAAAGATCTGGCAGATACAAGTAACACAGGAACGCAGCCAGCAAGGTACTGGACACACGACCTGTAGAGGATCCAGATACAGCTCAGAATCAGCCGCTGCACCCAACCACCGCACACACTGCTTTGTTACTACCTCACTTCTAATTCTTAAAGAGTAACCATTGTTTTAATTTTTATTTCATAAATCAAGAGTACACATGAAAATAAGCAACTGTGTAATGCATCTTATCAGACAAATCTGCTTCTTTCTCTGCCAGAATGGATCAGTCATTATCAAAGTTCTCAATTGTGGAGGTAAAATCTGTATTCAGTGAAGACTTTCCCATTAGGACTCATTTGTGTTTCCGGTACGTATGGTTATGTTTTCACACGTACCGGAGAGACGGACACACATAGACCCATTAAAATCAATGGGTCTGTGCATGTCTTTGTTTTGACGTGGAACACGCGCGTGTCAGTTTTCTGCTGGCAGCATGGGTGTCACATGGACCGCACACTGATGTGATCCGTGTGACACATACAGGAGAAAAAGCAGGTCACATAAAAATAAAAAAAAAATTATACTTACCTGTCTCCAGCACTGCTGTCTCTGCCTCTGCTGTTCCAGGCCCGCTCATTGCATATTCTCTGCACTCACCGCGGATCCTGAAGTAACAGCAGCGCCGCAGACAGGTAAGTATACAAGTTCATGCTGTCAACCGCATAGCACAGGGACAGCACACGTAGAACACACACACACACACACACAGACATGCACACACACATTCACCATGGACTGTGCAAAACATTTGTGTTTTGCATAGATGTGTGAAGGAGGCCTTACTGAGATAGCAGATGGCGGTTATTACTGATGAGATTCTATGAAGATGCATAAGGAAGAGCCAGGGGGCCGGGCCAGAGGCAGACAGCGGGGCCAGAGGGAGAGCTCTGACCTTTCCTCCCTCTTCTATCTACATAGAGTCTCCTCAGTAACAACTGCTATCTCCTATCTCAGTAGTTGCACCATTTCTACAAAGTAACCTGGGACGGTTTCTGCGGCTGTGAACCCTGCTGTGGGAGGTCCACAAGGTAAAGGTCCCATGGGTAGGTACCTAGGAGAGCGAGAGGCAGAACAGGTCAGCACAAGCAGCAGTCTACAGACCAGGCCCAATTGTGACATAACAGTTTTTGAGGAGATGTTTATCCAAACATGGAGCACTTCACAAAAGGAACAGTAAGCAGGACATGATGGACTTTCCACATGTCTTGTACTTTTTCAGGAACTGCAGACATAGTTTGTTGCTGATAATGACTCAGTCCTCAGGTAGGAAGGATCTAGGTGGAGTAGCCAAATTTCCTGGAATAAAGCCCAGATCAATTGGAGAGATTACAAAGCGTGAATGCTTCAGAGACAGCATGGTCCGGTTCATACAAAATGCAGCCATATGGAAATCACAGCCATGACTTTTTTAGCCCTTCCAGGCATTGATTTAACAAAAAAATGCACCAATGCAACATGCTTTTATGATGTGCTTTTCTGCCACAAAGGGCGTTTTTTTTGGTACAGAAAATTTCTGCACCTGATCTGCAATGTGTGCACATACCCTAAAGAAAGAAAAAATTAAAATCACTGTTTGTAAGGCCTAAGATTTCTAGTTAAAAGAAAAAGGTTTTGGTACCGTGTTAGCCAGTTGAAAAATGATTGATTGCTCTCAGTGAGAGAAACAAAATTAAAAGTTTGAAGTTGTGATACCTTTTAATGGCTAACTAAAATAAAATATGTTATAAAGCAAGCTTTCGAGACATCTCAGGTCTCTTCCTCAGGCATGGTATGACAAAATATCTGAAGAAACACAAATATATACACAAAACAGGGCAGAGCGATGCATAGTAAAACAAATGTCCTTTTACTATGCATCGCTCTGCCCTGTTTTGTGTATATATTTGTGTTTCTTCAGATATTTTGTCATACCATGCTTGAGGAAGAGACCTGAGATGTCTCGAAAGCTTGCTTTATAACATCATATTTTATTTTAGTTAGCCATTAAAAGGTATCACAACTACAAAATTTTAATTTTGTTTCTCTCACAGAGCAATCAATCATTTTAAGGCCTAAGACACACGGCATGTAAATCGGAGCGAGTGGAATGCGATAAAACATAACATTCCACTCAGATCAATATTAGCCTGTGTGTCAGCGCACATGAGCGATTATTTTCTCAGCCCTAATCAGACCGAGAAAACAATCGCAACATGCTGCTACTGTAATGCGATCCTGGCTTCTCTCGCACCCATTCAAGTCTATGGGTGCGAGAGAAAAATCGCACTGCACTCGCAGTATACCGGTGTACCGCGAGTGCAGGGCAAGAATGGCAATAGCCGGCAACGGAGGAGAGAGGGAGATAAATCCCTCCCTCCCCTCTGAGGCACCGGCCCGCCCCTCCTCAGTGGCAGCCCTCCCCTCCTCAGTGCCGGCCCTGCCCCCGCAGCTAAGGTCCGATCGCATGATCGGACCTCCGTCGCAGTGACACTCACATGGCACTTGGCTCCTGCTGTGCTGCCAGCGTGAGCCAAGTGTCATGCGAGGATCGCATTAGTCCCCGTGTGGCCCCGGCCTGACATTCTCTCTAAAGCAAAAAAAACACATCACAGTATTCCTGAGAGGTTTCTGCTGGAAGCATGTATTTAAAGGGAACCAGTCATCAGATTTGTCCCCTTTAAGCTGCGGCCACCATCACTGAGCTCCTATATACAGAATTCCAGAACACTGTATATAAGAGTCCAGGCCGTGAAGTAGAACATAAAAAACATCTTTATTATACTCACCTAGGAGGCGGTCGATTGCAATGGACGACGCTGGTGTCAATGGGGCGCCTCCTCTCTTCCACCACCGTCCTCCTTTGTCTTACACACAGAGTCAGCCATTGCGCATTTCTTTCTGCCCTGCGGAGGGTATATCAAAGTATTGTAGTGCGCATGGGTGAGCGTTCTTTGACCTTCCCCTGTGCATTCACATCATAGTACTTTGCAGTGCCCTCAGCAGGGAAGATCAAAGTGCTCCTGCGCAGGAGTGCAATGCAGGCCTCTGTGTGGATGACGTGGGATGAAGGAGGACAGCGATGGACGGAAGAGAAGTGGTGCCGGACCGAGACCAGCGACACCCATCAGACCACCCTGCAGGTGAGTGTAATAAAAGATGGTTTTTACGTTATACAGAGCGGCCTGGGCTCTTATATACAATATTCTAAAATGTGGTATACAAGGGCTGACGGGTGGTGGCTGCAGCTTATAGGGCACAAATCTGGTGACCGCTTCTATTTAAGAACAATTCCACAATACTTCCAATGGACAAAAACAAACTGTGAACAAATCTATACATCTGTCTCAGTTTTCAATATTTTCACATGTACAGCACAGATCTGGGTCCTGCGACACGTCTGCAGGGAATATGATATTTACTACAACCGTTTAAATGCCTGAAGCGATTCCAGACAAAGATAATTCCTTGTAGGCACAAAGAAAAGAAAAAACAACTTCACAAGTAAAAATATTATCACCACATTCATTACGTAGTACTTATCACTACTGATGTCAGGTAGAAAAAACTACAAAACAACCCCATAAAAAACAGATGGAAGAATGACATTTTATTCATGTGGTCGTTTCTCCACAATAAAATAAATACAGGGTGGTCCAAAAGTAGGTGGACAGTATGTGTAATGGGGTTATCAAACATGGTGTAAAGTGAAACTGACTCAGTTGCCATTAGCAACCAATCAGATTCCACTTTTCATTCTTCATAGACTCTTTGGAAAATGAAAGGTGGAATCTGATTGGTTGCTAAGGGCAACTGAGTCAGTTTCACTTTACACCATGTTTGATAACCCTATTACACATACTGTCCTACTTTTGGGCCAGCCTGTATAATATCAGGCGCCAATTACTGGTCCCATCTAAGGTGACCTGTTCATTCCAGGTTGTGCAGCATATTCATGAGTCCAGTATAACCCCACCCCCACCACTGAGTGTGTGTAGGCAGAAAGCAGCCAGTGTACACAAAGCAGCCAATCAGTGGTGGGGGCGGGGTTACACGGAGCTCATGAATATGCTTGACTTCCTTGCAGTAAGTTTACTAGTCCTTATATTTCCTGCTGGTAAAACTACGATTTTGTCAAAACTATACTAATCAGCCCAGTAAGTGATACATCACAGGAATGAGGGTCTCTGTACCTACAGCATGCTGTCCTTACTTTCACACTACGTTTAACATGCGTCCTGAATGTTTTTTTAACGCAAAAACGGATCCAGTACAAATGAGTTTTCATTTCAATGGACTGGCGTCAACATGCGTTCACATGCGGTACTGTCAGGATCCAGCGACTTGCAGTATTTTAACTTTTTTCAAAAACGCCACTTGTAGCGTTTTTGAGCTGCGTCCAAATACTGTATGTCACCGGATCCTGACTGTACCGCAACGCAACCGCATATGAATGGTGGTATGCTGATAGAAACGATCCTGTTTGCTCTACTGAGCATGCCCAGAAACCAGCCTGGCGTGATCACATAGAGTCTCTCTCAGCGGCGTGTGCATTTGCAGGCTGTCCGGTAGAGTTCCACTGACTCCCAATCACATGACTCCAATGCCCGCCCATAAACTGCAAGTGAAAGGATCCTGTAAAATAACACTTGCATTTGCATGCGTACAACAGGATCCAGTCATATGCGGTTTGCGTTTTTTGACGTCCGTCAAAAGCATGTTAAAAAAAAACGCAGTGTGAAAGTTAGGTGGTAAAATCTGATGACAGATTCCCTATAACATTTTGACTACTACTGCATCTACTACAAAAAAACGGAATTCTATGAAATCTGTACCAAGTAAGTGACACATCGCTGAAATCTGGGTCTCTGTCTCTACATTATGCTGCTCTCAGATGACGTAGTAAAAACCTGGTAACAGATTCACTTTAAACCCTGTATATTCCCTGCCCCACCCCTGATTCACAGCTTCCAATGTACACTGTGAAGTGTCGGCAAGTTGCCAATCAGTGATGCAGATGGGGTTATACTGATTAGCCTGCATATGAGAACTAGTCAGGCAGTGATAATTCAGTGCTGATAAAACACTGATTGTATTGAAACTACAGCACAGAGCCTAATAAATAAGACATCGCTGTAATCTAGCTCTTTGGCTCTATATTATGCTGCTACCAAATTAAATGGCAAAACACCTCCAAATTCGCTTTAACCCATTACTTGCCAAATTAGAATTTTTCAAAAATTTTTTATTAAATGACAGATTTTTAATTAAATAAAAAATTAAAAATTAAAATGAAATTTAAGAAAAATTAATGAATTTAATGTATAAATTAGATGAATTAATGATTAATTTAATGAACTTTAAGCAAAAGATTAGGCGTCCCAAAAAAAGGACAATGGTAGATAATAGGTTAAACAAGGATGTTTCTGTAATTTACTACAATTTGAGGTTTGTGTATTACATATCATGCAGTACGGCGCTGTCCTAAGGAGAAGAATTTGTTGACTCGGTGGCAGAACATAAGAAATAAGAGTCAAGGTACAAAGCCAGGAACAAGTATAAATAGTTTACTTAGTCTATACTGTAATTCAATAAAACAAATGTCACCAATTAATACTGAGAACAACAATGCCATCAAGAACTTCCCTTCCACAATTATAGCCATCATTAGTCTGTAATTGCCATTGATGATCGCATTGCATGACAAGCAAAATGAGCAGAAGGCTTTGTGAAAATAAAAATAAGATCTGAATAAAATATCGGATTTTGTGTAGGAAATGCAGCACAAATTCATGGCGTGTTTGGTACAGATTGTTAAAGGAAAGTTCTACAATAGTTCCATTCACCTGAAACAACCCTACTCAGAAGAAATTATTTTCAGATTCATTATTAGGGCTGTGTTCACACGCAGCATTCGTGCTGCAATTTCTTTCTGGAAGGGAGGGATTACAAGTGTGCTTCTTGTCAAGAACTTATGTTTAATAAAGTTAGCTTTATTCAAAATGTAGTAAAACTTGTTTGTTGCATCATCTTTGCACGCATTGCTTTTTCTGAGTGAAAAAACGCTGCCAAAATTTTAAAGAATGGGCACGATGCAGATTCTACTGATACTTCAGTTCTCAAATTCAAAGAAGAGAAAAAAAAGCGTGTTCATGAGATTTCTAAAATCTCAGGTTTTGCTGGTAATATAAAAACACAGCATATTTACATAAAAAAGGCTCAAAAACACTGTATGCAAAACCACCCAAGACTGGATTTACATCTGTGTCATGGTCCAGGCTCAGACAGTGACGCATGGAGCGGCCGCCGATCTCCTGACCCGAACTCAGCACCTTCTAGGCAGAGACCGTGATGCTCAGAGTGGCTGCAGATCTCCTGACCTGAACTCTACAGCTTCCAGGCATGGACCGTGATGCAGGGGGCGGCCGAAGGTCTCCTGACCTAAACTCAGCAGCTTCCAGGCATGGACCGTGATGAGCAAAGTGATCGAAAATCAACTGATCTGAACTTGGCACCCTTGAAGCACTGACCGTGATGCATGGAGCCTCCACAAATCTCCTGACCTGAAGTCGGCAGCCTCAAAGCACAGACCATGATGCAGGGGGCAGCCGAAGGTCTCCTGACCCAAACTCGGCAGCTTCCAGACATGGACCATGATGAACGGAGCGGTCGCAGTTCTTCTGACCCTGACTCGGCATCCTCCAAGCACGGACCGTGATGGGCAGAGGTCAGTCAACGGCCTTTTGACCTAAACTCGGCAGCTTCCGTGGACAAACCATGATGCGCAAAGTGACCAAAGATCAACTTACCTGAACTTGGCAACCTACAAGCACAGACCATGATGCACGAAGCGGCCACAAGTTCCCTGACCTGAACACGGCAGCCTCCGAGCACAGACCCATGCAGCCAAACGCTGGAGTCATAGTATGGTCTTTGTGTGGACCATGACATACAGATGTGTGAATCTAGCCTTGGAGTCTATGCACACAGCATCACATAGACACCGGTGTACCCACAAAGCATCTTTTCTGAAGCCGATGTCTTTTAATAAATAAAATAGGGGCCTCCATGTAGAAATCCCCATAAGAATGGACCCGTTTCATTTAACTGCTTCATGGCTTTTGAAGCCTGAGGTGTTAAAAGAAGTGACAAAAGATGGAACATGTGGACATCAAGTAGCTTTGATATTGCTGTGTATATTATTATTTATTGTTATAGCGCCATTTTTTCCATGGCGCTTTACATGTGAAAGGGGTACACAAAATGGAGACAAGTACAATAATCATAAACAATACAAGGTACAGACAGGTACAGGAGGACGGAGGTCCCTGCCCGCGAGGGTCACAGTCTACCAGCGATAGGTGAGGATACAGTAGGTGAGGGTAGGGCTGGTCGTGCGGCGCTGTATCAGCCTTAGGGTTACGGCAGGTTGTAGGCTTGTCAGAAGAGGTGGGTCTTCAGGTTCCTTTTGAAGCTTGTCAAGGTAGGCGAGAGTCTGATATACTGGGGTAGAGCATTCCAGAGTATGGGGAGGCATGGGAGAAATATTGGATGTGATGGTGGAAAGAGGAGATGAGAGAGGAGTAGAGAAGGAGATCTTGTGAGGACAGAAGGTTACGTGCAGGTAAGTACCGGGAGACTAGGTCACAGATGTAGGGAGGAGACAGGCTGTGGATGGCTTTGTATGTCATGGTTAGGGTTTTGAACTAGAGTCGTTGGGCAATGGGAAGCCATTGAAGGGATTGGCAGAGAGGAGAGGTTGGGGAGTAGCGGGGGGACAGGTGGATTAGTCGGCAACATAGTTTAGAATAGATTGTAGGGGTGCGAGACTGATAGAAGGGAGGCCGCAGAGCAGGAGGTTGCAATAATCCAGGCAGGAGATAATAAGGGCATACACTAGGGTTTTTGCAGCTTCTTGGGAAAGGAATCCCGCACCCGCCGGCTATGCGGAAGGAAGGAGGTGGGCGGGATGTTTACGTCCCGCTCATCTCCGCCCCTACACTTCTGTTGGCCGGCCGCTGTGTGACGTCACTGTGACGGCGGAACGAACCGCCCCCTTCAGGAAGAGGATGTTCGCCGCCCACAGCGAGGTCGCTCAGCAGGTAAGTACGTGTGACAGGGGGTTTAACGACTTTGTGCGACAGGGGCAGCAATTTACCCGTGACACACAAAGGACGGGTACGATTGCTTGTGCGATCGCACGATAGATCGTACCGTGTGACGCCCGCATAGGAGTTGTCCCAGGCCAAAGGTGTAGATGGAGAACAGCAGGGGTCCTAG
The DNA here is from genome assembly GCF_048569485.1 of Anomaloglossus baeobatrachus. Classification (NCBI taxonomy): domain Eukaryota; kingdom Metazoa; phylum Chordata; class Amphibia; order Anura; family Aromobatidae; genus Anomaloglossus; species Anomaloglossus baeobatrachus. Next base: position 126,508,223 of record NC_134354.1, read on the forward strand.
AACTGAACCTTGGGGGACCCCGACAGATAGGGGGCGAGATGAGGAAGTGGTGTGAGAGTGGGAGACGCTGAAAGTTCGGTCGGCTTTAGAATGAGGAGATCCAGGATATGTTCATTCCTACAGAAAATTTTATCTTACTTTTTCAAGTGAGATCCAGGAGGAATCTCTCTGAAAAAAGGCGTTATGTGCACATGCAACAGACGTTTAATGCATCACTCCAGCATTTTGGTTTGGTTTTATCTCACCACCCGTGTGGAATCGCCAATGTAACTGCCTTACCACTAGTAGTAATATGATGAATGCCATAATTATTTAATCAGGGTAATTTTCCTTTGTAGAAGGTTATGTGCATTTTGTGACATAAAATTCTGTTTATTTGCAGAAAATGTAATAATTTGTAAGTACTGATTCTCGGAGTAAAATCCCCTCATTGTGTGTGCCAGTGCCAAAGTGTAGTCCTGTAAGCCTTGTAATATGGCTTCAGAAAGATAATACGCTGCGTTTTACAGCCACACACTGGAGACCTGCAGCCTAAATTACCCAGCGCTGCAGACTCTACATCCGCATTATGTCACTTAATGCTGTGGATATTCAGCACAACGCGCAATGAGTAGAGTCAGCAGTATATATCCGCACAAATAAATGTAGATATTGCCTCTCCAAGTGTGCTGTACAATGGCCAGGGTGAACGTATCCAAGGTGTCCCGGATTCACTTGAGGAACTTGAATATGCACATTAGTTCACAAAGGCTAAAATAAATTCCTTCTTTCATGTCCAGCAATCAGCGTGAGGCACAGCCGATGTGATGACGTCAGTGCACCGGAGACCGGAGCAGAGCGCCGGGGAACGAGAGCGAGGTGAATACATGGCATTTTTGTTTTGTTTTTTTTTATTTCTTTCATGTGTATAGGATATTTGCATGTACGTAAGAGGCCCTGTGTGTGGGCTCGTGCTGTATACGAGGGCGCCCATGTGTGGGCTCGTGCTGTATACGAGGGCGCCCATGTGTGGGCTCGTGCTGTATACGAGGGCGCCCATGTGTGGGCTCGTGCTGTATACGAGGGCGCCCATGTGTGGGCTCGTGCTGTATATAGGAGACTGTATGGGGGCTCCTACTGTATACTGTGTGTGCTCATACTGTACAGTCTATATAAGAATGTCAGCATACTTAAATCTGCTCAATCTTAAAGGAAACATTTAATATTGATATAAAATAATTATAATTAAAATGTTAATATTATGCAAAATTTAAGCCTATTGGTTCGGTCCTGCACACCAGTCAGGGTCTCTCATGGGGCCCCTTGGGAAAATTAATTGCCCGCCCCTGGTTTAGGGTCACATGATAGTATAAAAAAAAAATCAGTCCAGTGTTCCAGAATAGAGAGATTATTTTTTTTTTCTGAATTGTTATCCGTATGCAATGTGCTTGTTTTTTCAGTATCAGTTATTGGTCATGTACAGGACCATTTACAGTTTCCCATTTAACAGATTTTGTAATGTCGTGTCCATAAAAATCAGATGCTATATTATAACATCCGATTTTTTTTTTCTTGCACCATAAACTTGAATGTGGTGGAAATATATTTTTCTGAAATGTTGAATACGCAATTTAGTTCTTTCGCATGAGATTTTGGTTTTTTGCACATCCATAGACTTGAACAGGTTCATTTCATCCACAATGCAGAAGAATCTGGTGCGTGCTACGATTTTTTTTTTTTTTTTTTTACACAGACATTCGGTCAATAATAATAAAAAAAAAAAAAAAGTTAATCTAAACTGCCTTACTGAGTAATATTGGCCCGAGTGCTGTTTTTTTTTCATGGACTGTAATTGGACCAAAAATACACTTGTGTGAACGTAGCCTAAAAAAGTGTGACGGTACCTTAATTCTTGGCAGATAAACTTCAACAAGGGCATAACATACAATGCCACACTGCAAAGCCTACTATCAGGTATGACGAGTACAGAGATTGCCCCTCCTTCATCAAGAACAGCCGGGGCCATGCACAGCTGCCGGACTATTTCTAGAAGTCAAAATAACAGCGGAGGCCCACACAGGCCTGACTGCATACCACTACCATGCCCTGTGCCAGTGTAGGAAGTGAGCAAAATGCAAGCAACAAAGAAGCGTGCCAGCCTGTCCATTGTATAACGCACACAAACAGATTACACAACAAAAGGCAGCGAAATGCTGGAGCGCAAAAGGCAAATCTCCCCCTGCCCCTACAACTATATATGTCAATAAGAAACAGATCTAAGGTATACGTCGTGAAGCGGGCAGCAGCTGGGAGCCAGCGCAGTCAGTATCTGTGTTTGCATACTTGCCGGACACACCTTCATTTCTTCAGTTGATAAGAAGCGAACAGGATATCTCTAAAATTTAATGCAGGGCGATTATAGAACTGGAGAAATACGTGATAAGAGCACAAACATCTGATATAATAATTATCATGAATACCGCTCTTTCACAAGTCTTTGTCTATTAATAAACTGGGATGTCAATCTCTCCGGGGAGCATGTACATGGCACGGTAATCTCTCCGGAGAGCATGTACATGGCACTGTAATCTCTCCGGAGAGCATGTACATGGCACTGTAATCTCTCCGGAGAGCATGTACATGGCACTGTAATCTCTCCGGAGAGCATGTACATGGCACTGTAATCTCTCCGGAGAGCATGTACATGGCACTGTAATCTCTCCGGAGAGCATGTACATGGCACTGTAATCTCTCCGGAGAGCATGTACATGGCACTGTAATCTCTCCGGAGAGCATGTACATGGCACTGTAATCTCTCCGGAGAGCATGTACATGGCACTGTAATCTCTCCGGAGAGCATGTACATGGCACTGTAATCTCTCCGGAGAGCATGTACATGGCACTGTAATCTCTCCGGAGAGCATGTGCATGGCACTGTAATCTCTCCGGAGAGCATGTACATGGCACTGTAATCTCTCCGGAGAGCATGTACATGGCACTGTAATCTCTCCGGAGAGCATGTACATGGCACTGTAATCTCTCCGGAGAGCATGTACATGGCACTGTAATCTCTCCGGAGAGCATGTACATGGCACGGTAATCTCTCCGGAGAGCATGTACATGGCACGGTAATCTCTCCGGAGAGCATGTGCATGGCACGGTAATCTCTCCGGGGAGCATGTGCATGGCACGGTAATCTCTCCGGAGAGCATGTACATGGCACGGTAATCTCTCCGGAGAGCATGTACATGGCACGGTAATCTCTCCGGAGAGCATGTACATGGCACGGTAATCTCTCCGGAGAGCATGTACATGGCACGGTAATCTCTCCGGAGAGCATCTGCATGGCACGGTAATCTCTCCGGAGAGCATGTGCATGGCACGGTAATCTCTCCGGGGAGCATGTGCATGGCACGGTAATCTCTCCGGGGAGCATGTGCATGGCACGGTAATCTCTCCGGGGAGCATGTGCATGGCACGGTAATCTCTCCGGGGAGCATGTGCATGGCACGGTAATCTCTCCGGAGAGCATGTGCATGGCACGGTAATCTCTCCGGGGAGCATGTGCATGGCACGGTAATCTCTCCGGGGAGCATGTGCATGGCACGGTAATCTCTCCGGGGAGCATGTGCATGGCACGGTAATCTCTCCGGGGAGCATGTGCATGGCACGGTAATCTCTCCGGGGAGCATGTGCATGGCACGGTAATCTCTCCGGGGAGCATGTGCATGGCACGGTAATCTCTCCGGGGAGCATGTGCATGGCACGGTAATCTCTCCGGGGAGCATGTGCATGGCACGGTAATCTCTCCGGGGAGCATGTGCATGGCACGGTAATCTCTCCGGGGAGCATGTGCATGGCACGGTAATCTCTCCGGGGAGCATGTGCATGGCACGGTAATCTCTCCGGGGAGCATTTGCATGGCACAGTAATCTCTCCGGGAAGCATATGTATAGCATGGCAATCTCCACGGCACGTCAGCAAGTACATGGCTCAGTAATCTCTCCAGGAAGCATGTGCATAGCATGGCAATCTCTTGGGGCAGGGCAGCATGTGCATGGCAATCTCTCCGGGAAGGATGAACATAGCATGTCAATCTAACAGGCAATATTTACATGGCATTTCTATCCCTCAGGGCAGGGCAGCAAGTTAATGGTACAGTAATCTCTTTGGGAAGCATGTGCATGGTATGGCAATCTCCCGGGCAAGGCAGCATGTACATGGAATGTCAATCTCTCAGGGAAGCATGTACATGGACCAGTATTCTCTCCGGGAAGCACGTGCATGGTACGGCAATCTCTTTAGGCAGGGCAGCATGTACATGGCATGTCAATCTCTCAGGGCCGAGCAGCATGTACATGGCATGTCAATCTCTCAGGGCCGAGCAGCATGTACATGGCATGTCAATCTCTTGGGACAGTATATACACGACATGGTAATCTCCCCGGAAAGCATGTGCATGGAATGTCAATCTCTTGCAGCAGGACAGTATGTGCATGGCCATCTCTCGGGGCAGGGCTGAAAAAGTGCTGCCCTAGGCACTGAGGGTGGCATACATTAATGCAGCGACATACTAATGTATAATATGAAAAAAACACAACAAAGCGCACCTTAGGAAAGTTTTGCACACGTGACTGGGACATGAACATCATTTTTTGGTTTAAAGACGGGGATGGCTGATCATTTTACCATATTAAGAGCAGCTAACGAACCTTTCCTTTACACCTCACTCAGACGTTTGTGTTGCACATATGTGGTCTATCCATATTTTTCACATATACCACACATACCCACTCTATGGCTAGTTTCACACTAGCGTTGTGCGGCATCCGTCGCATTGCGTTGTGTGACGGATGTAACGGATGCGTTGCATATAGTGGCACAACTGATGCGATGGATGCTGCAAAACAATGGAATCCGTTGTAGCTTTTTTTCAACAATTACTCAACTGAGCATGTGCAGTTGTGTAAAAACGGATGCGTCACAGGAATCAAATGACGGATTCCGACACCATAGGCTTCCATTATAAAAACGACGGATGCCGACGGAATCCAGCACATTGCGCTTTTTGACGCTCTGGGAAGTGCAGAAAAACGCTACATGCTGCGTTCTTTCCGCCCGGCAGATGCAACGCAGCGTCGGCCGGCAGATGCAACACAGGCCCATCAGTCGCAATGCGTCGTCCATACAAATCTATGGGAAGTAGCGGAATCCGTTAACGGATTCCGCTGTTTTCCAAAACGGCGGATTGCGACTGAAGGAGAAAAACGTAAGTGTGAAACTAGCCTAATCTTGTCTGTTTTTTCCTAGCTAGACAGGCAAAGTGTCAATACAAGTCTACGAGTGAGTGAACAACACACGGAGGAAGGGTATCTATGAGCCGTCCGTGTGCTGTACGGATTTAACATTGCAAAGGATAGGAGAAGCTGTCATTTATTTATCCATCCATGAAAAACACTGATGGGAAAAGCGGACCATACACAGATCCAAAACACTGATGACACCAATGCTATTTGTGAAAGACAATGAGGTCTGATTGAGGCTTTCTCCTTATCACAGAACACTGCCTAAGCGCAAATTCACACTGCACTACAGTACACGGATCACGTATGTATTATGGATTTTTTCCTGATTATCTGGGGGGGGGGGGGATGGGGTTAACAGGAGTCCATAGAAAACGGATCCATTAACTTATTTATCCATCCGTTTTCTTGCGTTTGTAAAGGATCCATTTTTTTCTTACTGGATCAATTTTAAAAGGAAAATAAATAGCAATCAGTTAACAGATCCGTTTTCCATAGACGCTAATGTTAAAAAAAAAACCCAAAAAAACAAACAGTTAATGCAAAAATCAATTTTTTCAAAAGGGTCAAAAAGGTTTTTTGCACATTTTGTTGCCAACTAATTGCTGCTGGATCCATTCATTACTGAACATGTGAACATGGCATTATATGCTCTAAGTTTCTAAGTTGTTTGTTTTTCCAAGATTTATCCCATTTTTGTTTACTATGTTATACTGTACTTATAAATGATAAGAAATTGATCTAATCCACAAGTGAGCCATGCAGCCCGAGAACAGCGGGATTATATACAGCCCACCGACGACTACGGGCGATGAACAGTCACTATGAATCCATTACATGGGGTGAAGTAAATAAAGAGCAGATGACAGATCTGCTAATAAAAGCCAATAAGGAGACTCGAAAACAGTATCAGTGCTGTGCCCAGCACCATCACACGCCTGGAGGGGGGCTCAGCCCCGGGGAGCCGCCACACGCCTGGAGGGGGGCTCAGCCCCGGGGAGCCGCCACACGCCTGGAGGGGGGCTCAGCCCCGGGGAGCCGCCACACGCCTGGAGGGGGGCTCAGCCCCGGGGAGCCGCCACACGCCTGGAGGGGGGCTCAGCCCCGGGGAGCCGCCACACGCCTGGAGGGGGGCTCAGCCCCGGGGAGCCGCCACACGCCTGGAGGGGGGCTCAGCCCCGGGGAGCCGCCACACGCCTGGAGGGGGGCTCAGCCCCGGGGAGCCGCCACACGCCTGGAGGGGGGCTCAGCCCCGGGGAGCCGCCACACGCCTGGAGGGGGGCTCAGCCCCGGGGAGCCGCCACACGCCTGGAGGGGGGCTCAGCCCCGGGGAGCCGCCACACGCCTGGAGGGGGGCTCAGCCCCGGGGAGCCGCCACACGCCTGGAGGGGGGCTCAGCCCCGGGGAGCCGCCACACGCCTGGAGGGGGGCTCAGCCCCGGGGAGCCGCCACACGCCTGGAGGGGGGCTCAGCCCCGGGGAGCCGCCACACGCCTGGAGGGGGGCTCAGCCCCGGGGAGCCGCCACACGCCTGGAGGGGGGCTCAGCCCCGGGGAGCCGCCACACGCCTGGAGGGGGGCTCAGCCCCGGGGAGCCGCCACACGCCTGGAGGGGGGCTCAGCCCCGGGGAGCCGCCACACGCCTGGAGGGGGGCTCAGCCCCGGGGAGCCGCCACACGCCTGGAGGGGGGCTCAGCCCCGGGGAGCCGCCACACGCCTGGAGGGGGGCTCAGCCCCGGGGAGCCGCCACACGCCTGGAGGGGGGCTCAGCCCCGGGGAGCCGCCACACGCCTGGAGGGGGGCTCAGCCCCGGGGAGCCGCCACACGCCTGGAGGGGGGCTCAGCCCCGGGGAGCCGCCACACGCCTGGAGGGGGGCTCAGCCCCGGGGAGCCGCCACACAGTTACATCTGACCTAGATTCTCAGTATAAAACATACTGCCTTTACTAACGTAAATAACAAATTTCTAAGCTTTTTCATATAAAACAGCAACAAAATAAAATAAAATTTAAGACAATTCTTACGCCCCAATACTCCTGTGACACTGGTGGTGATCTGTGGGACATAATGAAGCTTTTTGTGCCCCCACTTGAGGATCACAGGGCAGATTTAGGTGTTTTTTAGGATTCCTCCACTATGGAGGGGGGGGCTGCAAATTTGGGCTTTCTCATAGAAACAAGTCACATTGCTGCTTACCTGTCTGACACTAAAGTAACAACTACACCCAAATATGCCCCCAGTACAGCCTGTACACATTACCCCGCAGGGCCTGCTGAGCAGGTGTGCTGGGACCTGTAGTACCCCACACTAGTCATACATTGTGCATACGTCTACATCTCACAGGAGCAGGCTGCCTCACACCGAGGAGACTCATTCAGCCAGACTATCACAAGCTGAGGTAAAAGGTGGCTGCTCACCATGGCTCCCGGCACCCGGCCGCTGCGCCCCCAGTTCCCCGGCATCTCACCTGAGCACAGGTCACTCTGAGGCTCCGCCGGCCGGAGACCACAACTCTTTCTCTCTCTGGGACAGTCCCGGCCTCTCAGTTACTGAGCATGCGCAGTGTGCGTGCATTCCCAAATGGGCGAGGCGTGGCCTCTGGTAGCTCCTCCCACCCTGACCCCGCGATAACCAGTGACTGCGTGTATAACACCCACTGCTGCCCCCCACACTGTGCTCTGCGCCTGGCGTCCTGCGTGCTCTGCCCTGCGCGGTGCCTGCTGTAGGGTCTACATATACATTACATAGCCTGGCACTGCTGTGTGTGTGGAGGTGCAGTAGTGCCGGTCAGCTGCCCAAAGTTTTGCAGTTGCAAGAATAATTCGTATTGAAGCCTATAGGAAAAGGAAAGTGTAAAATGTCTGAGCAGATAAGCGGCGCCGCCCTAATGCATGGAAAGAGCATCTTTGTTTTGGATCAGCTTTTCCTCTGTCAGTCTTTACACTCGGTGTCATCGGTATTGTTCGGTATTCTGATGCTGTCCGGTATTCTGATATTGTTCGGTATTCTGATACTGTCCGGTATTCTGATACTGTCCGGTATTCTGATATTGTCCGGTATTCTGATACTGTCCGGTATTCTGATATTGTCCGGTATTCTGATATTGTCCGGTATTCTGATATTGTTCGGTATTCTGATACTGTCCGGTATTCTGATAGTGTCCGGTATTCTGATATTGTCCGGTACTCTGATAGTGTCCGGTACTCTGATGCTGTCCGGTATTCTGATAGTGTCCGGTATTCTGATATTGTCCGGTATTCTGATATTGTCCGGTATTCTGATAGTGTCCGATACTCTGATACTGTCCGGTATTCTGATGCTGTCCGGTATTCTGATGCTGTCCGGTACTCTGATGCTGTCCGGTACTCTGATGCTGTCCGGTACTCTGATGCTGTCCGGTATTCTGATGCTGTCCGGTACTCTGATAGTGTCCGGTATTCTGATGCTGTCCGGTACTCTGATAGTGTCCGGTATTCTGATACTGTCCGGTATTCTGATAGTGTCCGGTACTCTGATACTGTCCGGTACTCTGATGCTGTCCGGTACTCTGCTAGTGTCCGGTACTCTGCTAGTGTCCGGTACTCTGCTAGTGTCCGGTACTCTGCTAGTGTCCGGTACTCTGCTAGTGTCCGGTACTCTGATGCTGTCCGGTATTCTGATGCTGTCCGGTACTCTGATACTGTCCGGTACTCTGATACTGTCCGTCTTATACATGACTCAAATCACAATCGATGTCTACAGACCACGGCATACATAGAAATCATGGGGCTCCATAGCAAAAGTCCCCCCCTTAAAAAAAGATAAATATTCAATAGGTGTTCTTAAATCCAGGCATGCGTGTAGTAGAGGCCAAACAGCGTGCAAGACAGACAGTGCTGTGAAATAGAAGATCCATAATACATTGCGTCATGTGCCATAATACATGTAGCCATGTGCTGTAACTCACACAGTGCCATGTGCCATAAAACATTGTACCATGTGCCATTATATATTATGCTATAAAACCTTGATTCATGTGCCATAATACTGTAAATGGTTCAGCTTGCCATGTCCTCCAGACAATCTGATGGCTAGTTGGCCATTATTAGTACTATTATTTATTTGTAAAGGGAGCCTGTTACCCAGTAGCATAAATCTTTTAAAGACTTACAGTTGCCCCTTCCCCTTTATTATACAGTAATGTCCCCCATCCTGGGCCCATGCTGATGTTTGTCCACATCCTGGTATATATATGTCCCCATCTTGGGCCCCTCCTAGTATATGTCCCCATTCTGGGTCCCTCCTGGTATATATGTCACCATTCTGGTATATATTTCCACATCCAGCCCCCTCCTGGTAATATCTACCCTCATCCTGGGCCCATCCTGGTATATTTGTCCCAATCCAGGGCCTCTTCATGGTAAATATGTCACCCATCTTGAGATATATGCCCCCATCCTTGACCCCTGCTGGTATATTTGTTCCCATCCTTGTACTTGGCCCTCATCATGGCCCCATCCTGGTATATATGTCCCCATTCTGGTATATATTTCCACATCCAGCCCCCTCCTGGTAATATCTACCCTCATCCTGGGCCCATCCTGGTATATTTGTCCCAATCCAGGGCCTCTTCATGGTAAATATGTCACCCATCTTGAGATATATGCCCCCATCCTTGACCCCTGCTGGTATATTTGTTCCCATCCTTGTACTTGGCCCTCATCATGGCCCCATCCTGGTATATATGTCCCCATCCTGGTATATATGTCCCCATCCTGGTACATGGCTCTCATCATGGCCCCATCCTGGTACATGGCTCTTATCATAGCCCCATCCTGGTACATAGCCCTTATCATGCCCACATCTTGGTACATGGCCCCATCATGGCCCATCCCGTCCACAATCTGGTACATGTCCCCATCCTGGAACATAGGATCATCATCACGCAGCACACAGTAAAAAAAAACTATTATATTCACCTCCGCTCCCTGAGTTCTCTTCTGATGTTGGTAGCTGACTTCAGCGTGTAAGTGGCACAGCACATGATGTCACTGCCATGCGTTCCCACTTACACCGCTGTCAGCTGCCAGCATATTCGCTGCTCACCAGGCCCGGGATTATGGGCATGGGAAGCAGAGATTATTCATTCTCTTCAATATTGTCACATGTGATCACCCAGCCACTTCTGGACGATCACGTGTGCTGCAATTACAAAAAATGAATATTCACTGCTCCCCATCTCTCAGCAGTGGCTTCAGTACCGATAGGTAGGCGGGATTATGGGCTTGGGGAGGAGTAAATATTCATATCCTTAATCAGTGGGCACATTGCAATGCTGGGACATGACGGGTGTCTGTGCCGCAATACATTTCAGCTAGATGCCCTCTTCCAGCAGCTCACAGACCCCATAGCAGTTGTGTAGCCTGCCGCCATGGGCGGTACTACACTGGTACAGACCACTGTACTCTGTCTCCACAATTAGACATACTTGAACAGCCCTATAGACTATAATAGGTACAAGTCCTATCCATGATGGACACAAATACCGACGTCTCAGCATCCCCTAAAAGAGTGCGCCAGATGAGGGCTTTTTCCCACCAGACGAGTTTCCAGTTCCCTCGGGTACTTCCTCGCTTGTAGGGGTAACAAGCAAAATCTCAATACACTTTAGCTTCAGACAACCACAAAGACTGGTCAAGTGCCAGCCACTGTCTGGAGGTGGGGGGCAGAGGGGCACAGCCCACCATTATGGCAATAAACTTAGAATGGTTCCTTACAATGTTACATATGTACAGAGCTGTAATAAAGCACCCATAGACTTCTACAGGGCTGCATTTACCGCCGATTTCCTGAAGCATATGGATATTTTTTATTTTCTGTGTGAATTCAACACAAAAATTATGATTCCAATTGATACACTTCAGAAACGACTGTCACTCAGTGTCATGGCCCGGTTACATCTACCGCTCATTGTGTACTGAGCGGTGACTGAAGCAGCACCTCTATGACTGAAAGCTGGAGGGTGCCAGGAAGAATAAAGTTGATTTCTCCTGGTAGCTGGATTTCTATTGCGGCGCCCACATTTAGAGCACTGTTAACCTGCAAATTAGCTACTGCTTAATAGCATTTGGGGATATGACAGGTTCCCTTCAAATTCAAAATTTCCTTCATTTTATCTGTTTTGGGATAGTCAGGAGGCACCCATGCACAATGAATGGTCAGCTAGTCCCTGTGAAATTGATGGGTCCTGCTGACTGATGTGTATGAGGGTGTTTTGGAGGTCAGCAACCTACTGTACTCCAGCTGCTGTGAAACAACAACTAGTAGGATGCCCCTGACCACCTGGCAAGAAGGAACATAAGGTCTTCAGCCATGGCAGCCACCAAAAGCCCAGATAAAATTACAGAATGTGAAAAGGGATTCTCTGGTATATTTTTAAACTTAAGATGTGGAAGCTGGCTGGAGTAAGAAGACAAAGTCTGGGCTTATCAGGGGCCCTTGAATCTAAGGCTAGTTTCACACTTGCGTTTTTTTCATTCAGTCGCAATCCGCCGTTTTGGAAAACAGCGGAATCCGTTAACGGATTCCGCTGCTTCCCATAGACTTGTATGGACAACGGATTGCGACTGATGGACCGGCATTGCTTCTGCTGGCCGACGCTGCGTTGCTTCCGCCGGGCAGAAGGAACGCAGATGTAACGTTATTTGAGCTGCGGAATCCTTAGGATTATGCTGCGCATGCTCTCTCTGGCTCCCTGCACACGTAACCAGGGTACACATCGGGTTACTAAGCAAAGCGCTTTGCTTTGTTACCCGATATTTAGCCTAGCTATGTGAGCAGGGAGCCTAACACTTCCCCACTCGGCTCCGCCCCCTCCCGCACTCCACTCCGTATGTACATATGCACAAACACAGACGCACACGCACACACACACACACACACACTCACCTTTCCCCAGCCATGCAGTCCCCGGCACTGACGTCCTCAGTGCCATGGCCCCGCTCGGCTCCACCCACCCCGCACTCCGCCCCCCGCACACATTCTCGGCGGCCAAACGATCAGCTGATCACCCGGCGGCCGGCTGCTGTGAGTGATCAGCTGATCACCCAGTGCCCGGCTGCTTTGAGCGATCAGCTGATCACCTGGCGGCCGGCTACTGTGAGCGATCAGCTAATCACCCGGCAGCTGGGTGATCAGCTGATCGTTCACAATAGTCTGCCACCGGTAAAACTGTTAAAAAAAAAAAAGCAGATTCTGTTGTTTTGTATGAACCGTTGCATCCGTTGTGCCACTATATGCAACTCATCCGTTGCATCCGTCACACAACGCAATGCAACGGATGCCGTTCAACGCAAGTGTGAAACTAGCCTAAGACACAATAGGCTTTGTATTTGTTTATTGGGCTTTTTTAATCATGAACATTATGGCTTACAGCCAATGAAAACCCAAAAGTCCTTATCTCAGAAAATTAGAAAAATTACCACAAAACACCTGCAACGGCTTCTATTTGCAGACCATGTAGCAGAAATATCTATCTATCTATGCTCCTTAATGTAAATATTAAATTCTATGCTAAAATTATTATTGTGTCCAGATTGTCCCTTCTTGTTTACGGATATTGTTCACCCACATTAGGTGGGATTTTTGAGAGGGATGGAAGCTAGGGACAATACTTCTAAAGGTGGTGTCACACATTGTGACGCAGCAGCGATCACGTCCAGCGATCTGACCTTATCAGGATCGCTGCTGCGTCGTTACATGGTCGCTGGTGAGCTGTCAAACAGGCAGATCTCACCAGCGACCAGTGACCAGCCCCCAGCCAGCAGCGACGCGTGGAAGCGTAACTAAGGTAAATATCGGGAAGGAAAGCACTTCTCTTGGTTACCCGATATTTACCTTAGTTACTAGTGTCCGCAGCTCTCACGCTGCCAGTGCCGGCTCCCTGTTCCCTGCACTCCTAGCCAGAGTACACATCGGGTTAATTACCCGATGTGTACTCCAGCTACGTGTGCAGGGAGCCGGCACTGGCAGCGTGAGAGCACACCGCTTAGTGCTGGCTCCCTGCACTCCTAGCCAGAGTACACATCAGGTTAATTACCCGATGTGTACTCCAGCTACGTATGCAGGGAGCAGGGAGCCGGCACTGGCAGCGTGAGAGCGGCGGACGCTAGTAACTAAGGTAAATATCGGGTAACCAAGGAAAGGGCTTCTCGGTTACCTGATGTTTACCGTGGTTACAGCTTACCGCAGGCTGCCAGACACCAGCTCCCTGCTCGCTTAAGTTCGTCGCTCTCTCGCTGTCACACAAAGCGATGTGTGCTTCACAGCGGGTGAACAACGTCCAAAAAATGAAGCAGGACATTCAGCAACGACCGGCGACCTCACAGCAGGGGCCAGGTCGTTTATGGATGTCACACACAGCGACAGCGACGGGACGTCGCTGCTACGTCACAGAAAATGGTGACTTAGCAGCGACGTCATTGTCGTCGTCGCTATGTGTGACACCACCCTAAGGCACTGAACCTTATACACAGAGCCAGAACCTTATGCTTTTATCTACTGACGAAGAAAAGGCCTTTGATAGGATAAACTGGTCCTTCAAAAAATGAAACACTGTGTGGCTTAGGTCTAAAATATAAAATGTTTGATGGATTTCTGCCTTATACACAAAACCGATTGCCAATAAAAAGGTAAATGGAGACTTACCCCAGGAGTTCACCATAAGTAATGGTACACGTCAAGGGTGTCTACTATCCCCTTTAACTTTTATATTTACACTAGCACTCTTCCTCAGGAGTATTCGGTCCGCTACTAATATAATAGGCCCTTGTATTTCTGGTTCTCCTTAAAAAATTGTGGCCTATGAGGATGATTTATTCTTCATTACCACTCACACATCACAATGACAAATCTGATGGCAGAATTCTGCTCCTACAATGGCCTATCTAACTTTAAAATTAACTTTTCCAAATCAGAAGCCCAGAGTGTTAACATGCTGCCATCATCCTTAGCTCCTTTGATGGCCGGTTTAAGCTTCAAATCAGCTAACTCAGTGTTAAGATATATGGAGATTCTTTAACCGAGACACATAAATCTGATGTACTACTTTTCATCATACAACTGACAAACAGTGGAGTAAAACCCCAAAAAGTCATACGTAAATAAAGCGCCATCAGTAAAAATAAAAAAATTAAAAAAGCTATAGCTCTCAAAATGCAGTATTACAAAAACAATGTTTAGTAGCCAAAACTAAAAACAAAACTATATAAATCTGGTATCACTGTAATCATACTGACATGAGGAATAAAGCTTCCTTATTACTTATACCACAAGGTGAATGGTGTAAAATATAAATAAAGCCAATTCTTCAACTGCTGTTGATTTTTTCATTCTGCTTCACAAAGAGATTGCATTAAGGCTCAGCTCACATTTATCCTGCGCTCTACACTGAGCGCTTACACAGGAGATTACGTGTACATTTCTGAAAGACGGGATTCAAACTAAATTGTCAACAGAAAATTCACTGTAATGAAGCAGAGGAAGTCACTTATAACCTTCATCTGGCCTGTGGTCCAACAGTGTCCATCTTTTTATGTGTCTTTTTAGGCATGCATAAAATTGAAATCAACACCAGTTTTGTGCATCTTTGAAAAGAAGAACACCAGTGAACAGAGGCCAAACATAGTCTGGAGTAACTCTAATAGTGAATGGATCCATCAGGGTTTTCACATGAATCACGTGTTTTGGAGATATGATGGAAGCGCTCAGCATCGAGCACAGAATAAATGTGAACTGATGTAAAAAGATTTGTATCCCAAATGGCCACCAAATAGCATTTAACCCAAAGCACAAGATAACAAGTCCCACTCAGATCCGTAATTTGTTAATGGAAATTCTGGGGGCTTCCACGTTACTGGTAGCACATAGGCTCTGGAAAAGCGCTATGGCTCCCCCCTCAAAAAGAAATCCAGAAAATCTGCACTTCCAAATTCAAATGCTCCCTCCCTTCTGGCAACTCAATATGCCTAAAACACATTTAGTGCCCACATGTTTGGAATTCCTGTGAAGAAGCCTGCTTAATTTACGGGTGTGTTTCTCCAGAAGCACAACCTGTGAACAATGTACAGGCAATACAAGGACTTATTTTCATTTTTTTAATTCTGCAACATTCACTGCATTAAACTCAATGGGTGTTTTCCAGAGAGAAAATCGCCACTACACCAGTAGATTAATTCCCATAATGGTGTAATTTTTGGAAATTTGTAGGTTTCTGCTGTTCTGGCACTTAGTGGCTCGGCAAATGGAGTCTGCAAACTATTTTAGGAAAACCTGTGCACGCACCTTCCTTTTTGAGCCCTGCCGTGTGGCCAAACATTACTGTACAGTTACAGTCACATGTGGGGTATTGCCACGTTCAGGAGAAACTTGTAACAAATTATCAGGACTTTTTTTTTACATATTCCCCCTGTGAAAATTGGAAATCTGGGGCTAAAACAACATTTTAGTAATTATTTTTAATTCTTTTTTTCTTCCACGTATCTAGATAAATTCCTTAAGGGGGTCTATTTTCTAAAATGGGGTGACTTGTGGAGGGGCTTCCACTGTTTAGGCACATCAAGGGCTCTACAAATAAAAAATGGCGTTCGCTATCAATTCCAGCCTATTTTGCATTCCAAAAGTCAAATTCTGCTCCTTCCCTTCTAAGCCCTGCCATGTGCCCAAAGAGTTGTTTTCCACCACATCAGTGTACTCACGAGAAATTGCGTAAGAAATTGTACTGTGCATTTTCTCCTATTACCCTTGTGAAAATAAAACACAAGGCTAAAACAACATTTTTGCGGGGAAAAATATGATTTTTTATTTTCACGCCACAACATCATAACATTTTGTGACGCAGCTGGGAGTTCAAAGTACTCACCCCACATCTATATAAATTCCTTGAGGGGTTTTGTTTCCAAAATGGGGTCACTGGTGGGGGGGTTCCCCTGTTTAGGCACATTAGGGGTTTCCAAACGCAACAAGGCATCTGCTATCGATTTCAGATTATTTTGCTCCCCAAATCCTTCCCTTTTGAGACCTGCCATGCACCCAAACAATAGATTTCCACCATATATGGGGTATCACCGTACTTAGGAGAAATTGCACAACAAATTGTATAGTCCATTTTCTCCTGAAAATGCAAAATTTGGGGCTAAGTGACATTTCTGAGGGAAAAAGTAATATTTTCATTTTTTCCTTCCACATTGCTTAAATTCTTGTGAAGCACCTAAAGGATTAATAAACTTCTTGGATTTGGTTTTGAGCACTTTGAGGGGTGCAGTTTTTAGAATGGTGTCACTTGGTATTTTGTGTTACATAGGCCCCTCAAAGTCACTTCAAATGTGATGCGGTCCCTTAAACAAATAGGTTTTGTTAATTTTGCTGGAAAATATTGGAAATTGTTGATAATCTTTGAACCCTTCTAATGTCTTAGCCCCAAAAAAATAAGTAAAAAAAAATTATGCTGATATAAAGTAGACATGTGGTAAATGTTATTTATCAACTAATTGTGTGACTTAACTCTCTGGTTTAGGGGTCTAAAATTTGAAAGTTTAAAAAGTGCAAAACGTTCACCAAAATTTTAATATTTTCACAAATTAACGTAAAAAATGTCAACCTAAATGTAACATTAGCACTAAGTACAATATGTCACGAAAAGAAAACAGAATCACTGGGATACGTTAAAGTATTCCAGAGTTATACATTACAAATATTATGCATACATTGTACATTTTACTCATATCTATGTACATTAGCATTTCTAGGGCGCCGTTTCATTCCAAGACCACACAATAGAAGTGTCCATATGTACTGATATTTGATTGTGGCTGTGCTGCTTCCTTACATGTAAAGCTATAATCATAGTAGCATTTTTGGGATCAATTTTTATGTTCCATAAGAACAGAAAATGGTAGCTCCTGTAATAAACACACCCTTCACATGATGAAGAGAGATGGTGCTAGGGTCCGTTTGGGTACTCATAATTTCAATGGAAAAATAGGACAGCATACCATACTTTATCTTTCAGTAAAAATCACAAATCTAATGGAAGCTCCAACACAATTGTGCACCTAACCAAAGACATCAAATATGCGGATATGTACTCGATAGCTCTTCAACCACCTCCTCCTTAATCCCTGACACTTATGATGCATATTACTGTGACCAGATTATTAAATACCAACATTGCATAATTATCCTAATCTCTGTTATCCAGACGACATCAGTAAATGAAGGTAATAAACAATAGCGGAAGCATGCCTAGACTCGCCTTGTAGGGTGTATGGGAATAACAAATAACATATTGCGTACTAATTTAACGAAATATGATAGAGAAGATAAAAATATGTAACAAGATATTCAAAGATATAAGCTAAACCACAATGCAACCAAACAATATTGACAGTACAAAACGGAATGTAGTAAGTCTTACTGTTTTGCAGTTGGGGCACACAAAGTCTCCATCATGGTTGACCACTCGAATGATCTCTCCGGTTGGTATACACTCTATCTTGAGCTCCATTTTTTTCGAGAATAGCAATGAGGACTGTGCACTATCCAGAAAGTGGATTCCTGTGCAATAACTATAGCCAATGTAATCATGCACCGTACTCCTTAAAACCTACAAGCCAACTGCGGCGTCTAGACTATAGCCAGAGGGTTTTAGGGAAGTTAAGGAAGGACTGGAAACCTCATTTCTCTGAGAACGTTATTTTAAGTGTATAATCCGGAATTATATGTTTATACAAAGTCAAGGTGAGAACGCTGACAATGAAAGTTCACGAGCGCTTTCCAGGAGGTCACAGATGATTCCTATGAGTGTCAAGACGTTTAGAAGCTTCTAATTTATTCCCCTGCTGAAAATACTGAACTTCATGAAAGTTCAAAGTCTCCTTAGAGCCCCCTAAGGAGGTCAAACTGTATTGGACTCGTTTGTGACTTGGCATTTGTCCACACATAGATATTGTTAGTTAGCCAATATACATGCCCATTCTGCTACGCTAGTTTGTAAAAGGAAAGGTAAAAAGTTCAGTTTTTCAGGCCAGGAAAGAGGTGCTACAAATTCTTCCATTATGTACCTATATATAGGCTTATTTAAAGTAACATTGCTATAAATGATATGTAATTCCAAACATTGTGCTTATGGTAAAGTTTCCTGTTAAATCAATCCAAGCACGGCTCACTTTTGTGTCTCCTGTATGACATCTATTTATACAATATGTTTGTCAAATGTGTTTGGACAGTGAGGTTAAAGATCCAAATTTTTTATTCTTTTTTAACGTTGCAGATTCTGACACTGTACCATAGTTTCATAAAAATGTGATCTTACAAGAGACTGAAAAACTCATGTTTCTAGAAAGCTATAAAACAAGGATTGGGTGTTCCCTTCCATATGGAAGTAAGAGGATGGAGAAGTCAAGGGGCACTAGAGAAACTTCCTCCTATAATTAACTGGGGAAACTACTGGAAAAACATTGTTATTATGTCATGTACTTTTATACAGAAAGCACCCAATCATAAATGTAAGAATTTATGATTTTTATGAAAGTACAACTACTATAAGCATAAAACATTTATTTAATTCTTAACACCATAATTAAAATACCCAACTCCTGTCATATTAATTCTTATTTAATTTTCATCTTCAATGGCAGGCGATATAAAGCTATCCCTTTCCTAATATAAAGCTATCCCTTTCCTAATATAAAGCTATCCCTTTCCTAATATAAAGCTATCCCTTTCCTGAGAAATGTAGTAGGTGATGTACTAACATTGGTATTTTATCCATTAGATATGAGAGAGATGTACCATATCTATTTAGGGACACACATCTCTTAATAAATTTGGCCAATCTTTATCTGTGTGCTAGAACTACTGTATACACCAACTATGAACTGGCATTTGCCCTATGATTTATGACAATTTCTGGCATAAATCATAATAAATCTAGTAGAAAGCCTTGCCCCCTTCCCAATAAACCCTGCTTACTTATACAAATATATACTGTATATAATCAGGAAGGATCCCACATCAAGAAAGTCACTACATTTTTACAGAACAGCGGCTTCTGCAAAATGTGCATCTCTATTTTATAGACTTTTAAATTTTATTTACAGCAGTATATCTTAATAGTAATTACACCTTTATTTGGAACAAACTATTTAGACTGGTTGCTTCACATAATTAAAGGGAACCTGTCACCACTTTTTCAGCCTATAAGCTGTGGCCACCACCACCGGACTCTTATATACAGCATTCTAACATGCTGTATATAAGAGCCCAGGCCGCTGTGAGAACATAAAAAACACTTTACAATACTTACAGTGCCTACAAGTAGTATTCAACCCCTTGCAGATTTAGCAGGTTTACACATTCGGAATTAACTTGGCATTGTGACATTTGGCCTGTAGATCAGCCTGGAAGTGTGAAATGCACTGCAGCAAAAAAGAATGTTATTTCTTTTTTTATTTTTTTTTTAAATTGTGAAAAGTTTATTCAGAGGGTCATTTATTATTCAACCCCTCAAACCACCAGAATTCTGTTTGGTTCCCCTAAAGTATTAAGAAGTATTTCAGGCACAAAGAACAATGAGATTCACATGTTTGGATTAATTATCTCTTTTTCCAGCCTTTTCTGACTAATTAAGAGCCTCCCCAAACTTGTGAACAGTACTCATACTTGGTCAAAATGGGAAAGACAAAGGAGCATTCCAAGGCCATGAGAGACAAGATCGTGGAGGGTCACAAGGCTGGCAAGGGGTACAAAACCCTTTCCAAGGAGTTGGGCCTACCTGTCTCCACTGTTGGGAGCATCATCCGGAAGTGGAAGGCTTATGGAACTACTGTTAGCCTTCCACGGCCTGGACAGCCTTTGAAAGTTTCCACCCGTGCCGAGGCCAGGCTTGTCCGAAGAGTCAAGGCTAACCCAAGGACAACAAGGAAGGAGCTCCGGGAAGATCTCATGGCAGTGGTGACATTGGTTTCAGTCAATACCATAAGTAACGTACTCTACCGCAATGGTCTCCGTTCCAGACGAGCCCGTAAGGTACCTTTACTTTCAAAGCGTCATGTTAAGGCTCGTCTACAGTTTGCTCATGATCACTTGGAGGACTCTGAGACAGACTGGTTCAAGGTTCTCTGGTCTGATGAGACCAAGATCGAGATCTTTGGTGCCAACCACACACGTGACGTTTGGAGACTGGATGGCACTGCATACAACCCCAAGAATACCATCCCTACAGTCAAGCATGGTGGTGGCAGCATCATGCTGTGGGTCTGTTTCTCAGCCAAGGGGCCTGGCCATCTGGTCCGCATCCATGGGAAGATGGATAGCACGGCCTACCTGGAGATTTTGGCCAAGAACCTCCGCTCCTCCATCAAGGATCTTAAGATGGGTCATCATTTCATCTTCCAACAAGACAACGACCCAAAGCACACAGCCAAGAAAACCAAGGCCTGGTTCAAGAGGGAAAAAATCAAGGTGTTGCAGTGGCCTAGTCAGTCTCCTGACCTTAACCCAATGGAAAACTTGTGGAAGGAGCTCAAGATTAAAGTCCACATGAGACACCCAAATAACCTAGATAACTTGGAGAAGATCTGCATGGAGGAGTGGGCCAAGATAACTCCAGAGACCTGTGCCGGCCTGATCAGGTCTTAAAAAAGACGATTATTAGCTGAAATTGCAAACAAGGGTTATTCCACAAAATATTAAACCTAGGGGTTGAATAATAATTGACCCACACTTTTATGTTGAAAATTTATTAAAATTTTACTGAGCAACATAACTTGTTGGTTTGTAAGATTTATGCATCTGTTAATAAATCCTGCTCTTGTTTGAAGTTTGCAGGCTCTAACTTATTTGCATCTTATCAAACCTGCTAAATCTTCAGGGGGTTGAATACTACTTGTAGGCACTGTACCTAACGGTTGCGTGGTTGGCCATATGGGTGTCTCCGTTGTCTGGTGCAGGTGTCGCCTCTTTTGGTCATCTTTGTTCTCCTTCTCTAGCCGCGGTGCATGACACGTCCGACGTCATACACACTCGCCAGCATTCAGGTCCTGAGCAGGCACACTTTGATCTGCCCTGAGGAGGGCAGATCAAAGTATTGTAGTGCGCCTCCGCAGGACCAGCGAGTGTGTATGATGTAGCCGTGTCATGCACACAGGCTTCAGAAAGAGGACGAAGATGGCCGAAAGAGGAGGCGCCAGCACCGGAGAACGGAGACGCCCATATGGCCAACTACGCGACCGTTAGGTAAGCTTTATAAAGTGTTTTTTATGTTCTCACAGCGGCCTGGGCTCTTATATACAGCATGTTAGAATGCTGTATATAAGAGCCCGGTGGTGGTGGCCGCACCTTATACGCCAAAAAAGTGGTGATAGGTTCCCTTTAACATTCCAAAACAAAATATTTTCAGCTAACATTCAATGTAAAAATGTATTTACTTTTTATATTGTTGCTTATGCTTAGATTCTTTACTATATATTGTGTAGCCACTGACTTGTAGCCATATGAGGGTTTGTGGGTTTTTTTCTGGATAAGTTGTATTTTGCATCTATTGAAAAACTTGTGTACATTTTTTAGGATGGCAATAAAACAAAACCCCTGCAATTCCATATTATTGTTGTTTAGTTTTTTACACTATTCAAAATGCACAATGGTTTTGTTACAATTGAGTAATCTTAAATTTATTATTTTTATCATTTTTTATTATCTTTGCATAATAAACTTAACCTTATCTATAGACAGCAGCAATAATAACTGTAGCAAAGACCTGAGCTAATTAAACGTCTTCAAACTTCTGCTGTCTGGCGAGTTCAGGGGAAGGTGACGGCAGAATATAAGGCATGATGGGATCACTGTAACTGGCAATTTAGGAAGCAGCTTAGACAATATTGAGGGGTTTAGCTGACACTCTAACATGTATGGGAGCCCTGGACAACTTTTTGTCTGGGAGATATTGATCTGCAATGTCAGATTTCAAACTGTCGATTCACTTATTCTACTGGAGATTTCCCACCAGCAGACATGTCTGGCAGCAGCTCTCTTACAAAGAACTCAAAGTGAGAATGTGAGTACTCCTGTTTGTGGGAGTCAGAGAGGTGGACGAAATGGGTGTGTAACATCCATACCGGCGTCCCCTGTCCTGCCTCCCTCCCCCGGCGGGGAAGGCAGCACTTTCACCTTCCTGGCCACCCAACAGTGTATGCTCCTTCCCGTTCCCTGCTGCCATCTACTGGAGCCTGCACATGCCGCAAAGGCCTCCCGGGAGTGCCCTTATGGTGCATGCGCAGACAAACCTTTTCTTAAAGAGCCTGTACGCCCTAACCCAGAAGTTCCTCTCAGCATGGCTGAGAGGCAGTGAGTATTTAAGGAACCTTCCCCTTAAGGGAGGTGCCTTGACAATGAGTTCTGTATGTTGCTTGTTCTCAGGTTCCTTGTGCTGCCACTGCTGTTACTGAGCTGTGTGCTGTTGCTGATTCATGTCTGTGTTTCAGTGCATATCAAGTCTGTTGCAGCTGTCTTACTCAGGAACGTGAGCAATTTGTTTATGGGAATGAGAGAGGGGGACAAAATGGCTGTGTAACACCCGTACCTGCAATCCCTGTCCTGCCCCCCCTCCCCCAGCGGGGACGCCGATTCTGTCACCTCCCCAGCCACCTAGAGATGTCTACCCGATCTCCGGTTCATGCTGCTGACTACAATGGTCTGCGCATTCTGCACAAGCCTACTGGGAATGCCTGTAGAGTGTGCATGGAGACACGCCCCTTTTCTAAAAAAGCAAGTACGCCCTGACCTGGAACTGGCCTCTCAGCTCGGCTGAGAGGCTTCAGGTATTTAATAAAGCTTTCCTTTATCTATACATTGCTAGTTCTAAGGTCCATTGTGCTACTGCTGCTGTCATTGTGCTGTATGGTGTTGCTGATTCATATCTGTGTGCATTACAAGTCTGCTGCTGCTACTGCAACTATCCGTGATGGCCACCTTTCACGATATCTGCTGCCGCTGCTGTAAGTATGCACACTAGCCACCTGCCACGACATCCACTGCCGCTGCTTAAAGTATCCACATTGGCCGCTGCTACCACATCAATCCATCCATCCCGTCTGAATCTACAAAACCGGCTGCTGCCGTTTCTATCATCAGAGACTGTTAGTGTTCGTACCCCTGAGGCCAGCTGTCGCATCATCAGTCTTCCCAAGGGGCACCTGGTCTCACACCTGCAGCACAACACCCTCACCATCAGTGGCTCTGGGGAAAACAAGGTATGGTTCCGTAGTCAAGCCCCTTTGATTTTCCTGTGTGCTGTGTCCCAGGAGGTCCGCAAATCTCTTTCTCGCCTTGCAAGCATTATACTTTCCCCAAGTCATTGATCCTGCAGGCCTTGGTCCCGCTCAGTTCACCAGCTTGCAGTAAAAGGTGGTCCGGGAACATGAACAACAGGACTGGATGTGGCTCATCTTCTGTCACTTGACAACCGCTTTCAAGCCATGTCTGTGCTGAATGTGGTACAGGCTGCAGTTCCTACTCCAGCAACAGTTTTGAGTCCAAGTTCCTGTCTTCATATAATTTCTCCTACATGGTTTGACGGTGATGCCCTATTACGCAGAGGCTCCCTGCCCTTTGAGCTGCTTTCACATCTGTTCTCAAATCGGACCAAGGTGGCCTTTATAATGTTGCACGTGAGTGGCAAAGCTCTGGCTTGGATTAACTCACTGTGGGAGAGAAGTGATCCAATTATCCAGAATCTGCTGATCTTCTTGGAAACATTCCGCAAGTTGTTTGATGAGCCGAGTCGAGTCTCTTCGCCAGCATCCTTGTTGCTCAGACTCTTCCAAGGGAGCCTTACTGTAGGCCAATATGCCATTCAGTTCCGCACCATGTCCTCCAAACTGGGCTGAAATAACGAAGCACAGGTGGCTATTATCTGGGAAGGATTGTCTAGAAGAACAAAGGATGAGCTGGTGGGTCAGGATGTGCCATCTTCTCTAGACAACCTAGTATCACTGGTTATCCGCATTGACCTATGGTTCCAAGAACAATCCAGAGATACAAACTGGGAGAAATGGTCATTGTGCTTGGCTCCTTCTTTCCAGAAGCCCATCATGCCACTGTCTGTAGGCTCCACTGTTTCCTCCAAGTCCATGGAGTTATATCAAGTGCATCCGGCAAGTCATCGCCATGAAATCCGCCGCACCAGTGAGGGATGCTACTACTGCAGAAGTCCTATGCACCTGATTAGCTTCTGTCCTAAGAAGCTGTGAAACTGCCCAGCATAGGGTCAATAGGAGAGGTTAACCTAAGTGAGAGCAAGTCCTCTTTACCACTATACATGACTGTGTCCGTAACTAGTGGTGACACCCAGTACATGATCCCACTGAACTCTGGTGCTGATGGGAATTTCATACAGTAAGCCATAGTGGATTGGTATCGGACTTCTGTTCTTCAGCTTCACACTCCCATTACTGTGCTGTTGGTGGATAGAAAGCCTCTGTTTGAGGCCATCATGTTCGTCACCGAGGAAGTTGACCTTCATGTGGGAATGCTGAAAAACCGCCTTTCACGTGTTACTGGGAATGTTGCATCCACTGTTACTGAGCCTGCCATGGTTTTGGAAGTATGAACCAGTTTTGAACTGGAGATCCAAGGAGGTACTCAGGTGGGGGTCACTCCTGCAATGAAAGTTGTCTCATTTCCATGCCATCTGCTCGTCCGCCTGTGAAACCCTCTAATCTTCTGGAGCTGCTGTCCGCCTACTGGGCCTACGTGTATGTCTTTGACAAAAAGGAGGCTAAGACCCTGCTGCCACATAGGCCGTATTACTGTTTTATCAACCTCCTTCCTGTTCCACTCCTCCTCGCTTCCATATTTATCCTCTGTTTCAGGCTGAGACCCAAGCCATGACCGAGTACATTAAGAAGAATCTGGCTAGAGAATTCATCCACAAGCCCTCCTCACCGGCCGGAGCCAGATTCTTCTTTGTAAAGAAAAAGGACGGGTCTCTTCGGCCATGTATCGACTACAGACGTCTCAACCAAATTACGGTAAAGAATTAATACTCGCTGCCACTCATATCAGAATTGTTTAACTGGCTCCGGGTCTCCAGGATTTTTTCCAAAGTTTGTCCAGATATAATCGGGTGACAAATGGAAGACAGCCTTCAATACCTGTGACAGCCAAAATGAGTATAAGGTAATATTATTTGGGCTCAGCAATGCCCCAGGAGTCTTCTAGGAATTAGTCAACAATATATTCCGAGATCTGCTGTACTCATGCGTGGTAGTGTACCTGGATGACATCTTGGTGTTTACTCATGATTTGCCCATACACAGAAGAGATGTTCTCCAGGTGTTGCAGAGGCTAAGGGAGAATCACTTCTATGCCAAATACGAAAAGTGCTTTTTTGAGCGGTCTTCCCTGCGTTTCTTAGGATACATAAGCTCGGACACTGGCCTGAGGATGGATCCAGCCAAGGTATGGGCGGTACTGAAGTGGCCTCGGACCGACGGTTTAAAAGCAACCCAGCGGTTCGTCAGTTTCGCCAATTATTGTCAGCAGTTCATTCCACAATTCTCGTTCCGGATTCTTTCCAGCTCGGCTTTGACCTGCAAGGGGGCGAATCCAAAGATGTGGACTCCTGAAGCGGCAGGTTCATTTGTCGCCCTCAAGCAGGCCTTCTCTTTGGCTCAAGCTCTGCATACACCAGAGACTAGTAGGCAGTTCATCCTGGAAGTAGATGGTTCGTTCTCTTGTGCCGGTGCGGTCTTCATGCAGAAATCTACGGGTAAGATGGTAACTTGTGGATTCTGAAGCTTCAGAATTAGGCTCCAAAGACTTACATTGTGAAAGTAATTTCTGGTTTACACAGTAACCCCAGTGTGATCAACTTATGCGGGCGTCACACGAGACGATCTATCATGCGATGCATCGTCGGGGTTACGGTTTTTGTGACGCACATCGGTATCGTTTGCGACGTTGTCCCGTGTGACACCTACGAGCGACGCAAAATGTTTGCAAATTGTGTGCAAATTCTTTATCTGTCACACGTCGCTCATTTTAAAAAAATCGTTTATTTTTCTTTCAGCTGGTTGTTCATCGTACTCGGGGTAGCACACATCACTCCGTGTGACACCCCGGGAACGATGAACACAGCTTACCTGCGTCCTGCTGCACCCGCCGGCTATGCGGAAGGAAGGAGGTGGGCGGGATGTTTACGTCCCGCTCATCTCCACCCCTCCGCTTCTATTGGCCGGCCGCTGTGTGACGTTGCTGTGACGCTGAATGTCCCTCCCCCTTCAGGAAGAGGATGTTCGCCGCCCACAGCGAGGTCGCTCAGCAGGTAAGTACGTGTGACGGCGGTTTAACGACTTTATGCGACACGGGCAGCAATTTGCCCGTGACGCACAAATGACGGGGGCGGGTACGATCGCTCGTGAGATCGCACGATAGATCGTACCGTGTGACGCCCGCATTAGTCTATTTTCTGGTCACATGGACCAAAAGACTGGAAGCGGCACTGAAAACTGGAGAAGACAGTGACCGGCAAGTATTTTAATGCACTTACACATCATCACAGGTAGGTAATATTGATGGATTCTGAAAAAAACATGTTAATGGAATATCTTCTATAATAAATAAGAATATAGCTGATTAATAATTTATAGAAAATTTTATAAGATCAGTTTATAATCCTAAAAATGCACATAGGTATTAGTGACGGTACAGTCCATCCATGGATGTAAATCACTCTGAATATGATAACATTCCTAACATTGCAGGATTCAATATGTTATTACTCATTATCTCCTATAAGGCACAAAAGAGAATTCACAATGACCTTCAGTACTCGAGGTTTGGTTTGTGGGAAGAATTTCTTGAATATTTTTGCCATTTGCTGTCTTTAATACGACATTGAATATAAATTACTGTAGTTTCATCCCCATGTCACCATTAGGGCTGAGTGAGGAAATGATGAGGATGTAGACAATAGCTCTTATCTGTTAGTATTTTTAAGATTCTCAGCTATTTCCTGTTTACAATCAGAACGCAGAAATAACTGTTTATCACACACAGTAGGCAAGATTAAAAATGTCCTAAACTTCGGTTAAATAGGGAAAGTGGAAGTCAACGAAATGTTTGCGATAAAGCCATTTCCTATTCTAATAGAAAATGACATAACTCTTACGTCTCTGAAGCCACTGCAACCCCTAAAGGAAAGTAACACCCAAGAAAATAGGTTAAATATCATGATCTTTAAGCAATATTTAGAAAAATACTTAGGGGTCATTCATGAAGAGGAAGGATTAACTTACATAGCAATTTGTTATACATATGTCAGTAGTACAGAATGTATATGCAAGTTTAAGCACATACATTACTTAGTAAAGTACATTGCATTGCAATAACATGACCACCGGACATGACATTTCACCATGTTAAAGTCCTGCAGGTCTTAGAGGGGTGGCTGAAGAAATTTTCATTTTCATATCTATTTATTGCCCTAATCTAAATTAATTTCTAATATGACTGCATTAAACATTTCCTATTCTTCCCTCACTACACTATCTAGCTACTATTGATTTCTTCTCTACTTCCTATCTGATGATGCTTTGTTTGAGAATTGCCATGCCAAATGGAATACCAAAACAAAGCGACATCAGGGGGCAGTGGCTGCGGTCACTGCCACAACCTCTGCTCCTTCCCTGAAACTATGTGTCATCAGTGACGCTTGATTCAGGGACTGCTGTGTGCGATTTGCACAATGACAGCTTGCTCTGTGTTGCCAGCTCAGATCAGTAGACGTCTATTGTGGGGGGGGCGTTGGTCTCTAAACGCAGCTGGGTACTCGGACAATCATTGTATGCTGCTCTGTTGTCGACTCTACAGATCTGAACTGGCATCACAGAGAGCACTGTCAATGTGCAAATCGCACAATTACAGCGGAGTGCAACCATATCAGCCTCTGAAACCAGCATCACCAATGACGCTTCATTTCAGGGACTGCTGTGTGCGATTTACCAGCATCACCAATGACGCTTCATTTCAGGGAGGGCGGGTTTTCAGTGACTGGCTTCAGCCTCTGCCCTCTGATGATGCTTTGTTTGAGTCTCCCAGCATGCGCTGGTATTCTCAAAGGAAGTGTCATCAGACAGGAAGTAGGAAATAAAACCAATAGTAGATAGATAGTGTTGTGAGGGAAGGATAGGACATTTTTAATGCAGCCATATTGGAAATTAGGTTAGAGTAGTGCAATAAATAGATAGAGATTTAGATTAAAATTTCTTCAGTCATCAGACCACCCCTTTAATATTTACTTCTACATTCGGAGCCTAAACAGTTGGTTCTAAGTTTGGTTGCATTTTTGCTGTTTTTTCCACCTAATAATCTCATACCCACTACCGGAAAAATGCTATTGTATAGTTGATGTATGGCACACAGATTCATGAATAATATACGACTTATTATGGATATATTGTACACTCCAGCAACATTTCTTTGGCCCTCTTTGGCCTAACTACACTGGTTCAATTTGTGGCCAATAATGAGCCCCAATGGTTTATATTAAAGTTGTTCGGTGATGATGATTGTTCTGTCCCCATATCCAGCATATATGCACTGTGGGTCCATAGTGAGAAAAGCACAATGCCAATGTTTGTCCTTGTTATTTGAAGCACATCATATGTTTACATGGAGCAATGTGCTGCTGATAAAGATGAATTTTATACTGAAAAGAAATCAAATCACCCCATGAACGAGGATTTTGCAGTTGTAAATTGATTTCCGGCATGTATTCTCAGGCCAATATCGAGGAACACTGTTCCTCTTAATTCCTGTTCATAGCATCTCAAAGTAGTTATCCTAAGTCATTATGGCTATAAAAGATCTGATTCCTATCATTTGACAACTATCCCCCCCCCCCAATCATACACCCATCATATTTTCAGAAGAGATCTGTGCATCTGGGAGACTTTTCACTAAAATGTATGAGGGGCTTATCAAGCTCTGTAGACTTTATACTTTCTTAGGTATTTTTCTCTTGGTTCTATAGTAACCCAGCACTTTACACACTAGTCTTACCAGGTATACAGGTAAATCTGGTCCTGCATGTGGATTTCATGAATGGACTACCTCTGAATAAGTAAAAGGAATAAATGTGTAAATTGCTGTACTCTGGTTTCTTTTTACCAGTGGTGGAATGACAATTGTTGGCTGAATGATCGGCCCCTGCAACTTGCCCTTAAGTAGAAAATATTTGCATAATACAGCATGTGATGGGGCATGTCATTTTCTATACATCCCGCGTGTGGTACAAAGGCGCATAGGGCAGTTTTCACCATATTATAGATTATGAAAGGTTGAATTTTAACCTGTCCTATTTCCTGTAAATGAGCAGTTCCAGCGTTTCTTGTGTCGTTTCTTGCATTCACTTGAGAGGCGTGTTTATGACCCTGTAACTGCCTTCCATCTGCGTGTCACTGCACGTATTGTGCCCAACAGTAAACTTTTATGTATACTTGGGAAAGCAAGCAAATATTATACTGTAGTCTCATCTACACAATGTAACTTTTCAGTACAAATGCTCAATATCACTTTCTCTAAATGGGCTCTTAAGCTAGGGCCACATGAGCATATAGCATCCAATGCAAGAGCATCGGATGTGATATGCTAATGACCCTTGGCTCCTGCTCTGCTGCGGGCATCATCCGAGTGTCATGCAACTGTTATCTGATCTTTGACCAAATCACAGCTGCGGAGGAGAGGAAGAGAATAATCTCTCCATCTCCTCCATTGTCAGCTGATGCGTATCAGCTGATGTCATCCGAGTGCATGCAGTCCGATATTTCACTTGCTCCCATAGACATGTATGGGTGAGAGAGACACGTCTGTCGCTGACACTGGCAGCATGCTGTGATTGTTTCCTCGGTCCGATTAGGGATGAGAAAAAAAAATGCAGATTGGAACAGCCCCATAGAGTAACATGCTTCCGAGTGGATTGCGATTTTTTTTTTATTGCAGTCCACTAGTCCGATTTTACTTCCCGTGTGTCCTAGACCATACATCATAGAATATACAAAGTAAATGTTTTTGTTTTTCTAAATATCCTCTTTATTTGCATTTTTAGTTGCTAATCAACAATCTAATATATAAAGCTGAGTGTATGTGTGTATGTGTGTATGTATGTGTATGTCCGCTAAAGGAATCCGCATGTACAATCACGAAATTTTGCACAGACGCTCCATGTGACTCAGGGAATGTCATAGACTATATTTTGACTGGAAAATGTAATCCTGCGCTTTACAGTTGCGCTCTAAAATTCTGCCTCAATTAAACTGAATGGAGCTGGGAGCTGCAAGTTAATAGCAACTGTCAGTGGTTGCTATAGGAACAAAATAAACTGTTAATATAAGAAGCTTATGTGCGAGGTAATATGATGTCGGTGGGGAGACGGATAGAGAGAGACAAAAAAGACAGAGAGTCACAGACAGAGACAGACGTGGAAAGAGACAGACGGGGAAAGAGACAGCCCTGGAAAGAGACAGCCGGGCAAAGAGACAAACGGGCAAAGAGACAGACCTGGAAAGAGACAGCCCTGGCAAGAGACAGACGGGGAAAGAGACAGACAGGGAAAGAGACATACAGGGAAAGAGACAGCCCTGGAAAGAGACAGCACTGGAAAGAGACAGATGGGCAAAGAGAGACCTGGAAAGAGACAGACCGGGAAAGAGACAGACCGGGAAAGAGACAGACCGGGAAAGAGACAGACCGGGAAAGAGACAGACGGGCAAAGAGACAGTCGGGCAAAGAGACAGACGGGCAGAGAGACAGCCCCGGCAAAGAGACAGCCTGGGCAAAGAGACAGCCCGAGCAAATAGACAGCCCAGGCAAAGAGACAGCCCTGGAAAGAGACAGCCCTGGAAAGAGACAGACGGGCAAAGAGACAGATGAGCAAAGAGACAAACGGGCAAAGAGACAGCCCTGGAAAGAGACAGACCTAGAAAAAGACAGACCTGGAAAGAGACAGACCGGGAAAGAGACAGACAAAGACAGGCGTGGAAAGAGACAGTCGGGGAAAGAGAGAGACAGACAGACACACACATAGAGACAGACACAGAGATAGAGAGAGACAGACAGACACAGAGATGGAGACAGATAGACTGATACAAATACAGACAGAGAGATAGAAACAGACAGACAGAGACATAGACACAGACAGACAAGGAAAGAGACAGACAGAGAGACAGACAGACAGACAGCGACACACAGACAGAGACTGGGAGAGAGACAGAAAGATAGTTACTATTCCGGGCAACGCCCGGGTACTACAGCTAGTAGTCATATAAAAGAGGAACAGAAGAATTTTCTTCAATATTCATTATATCACCATACTTAAAGAGGTTTTTCACTACTTTTACATGGATAGCTTATCCTTAAGATAAGTCATCAATGTCTGATTGGCCGGGGTCCAACACCCAGCACCCCAGCCGACCAGCTGTTCTCAGTGCCAAAGGCAGCAGCAGGAAGATGAAACTGCTCAGTTCCGGAGATGGTCCATCCTCTGATAGCGACGGCAGCCGGGTACTGCACATCTGCCTCTTATTGATTTGAATAGGAGGCAGGTGTGCATTACCGCTATCAGTCAACGGGGAAGCTCAGGAACTGAGCATTTCTAGGCTGCCTGCTGCTGCCACTGGGACCGAAAGCAGCTGATAGGCTGGGGACCGACACCCCACACCTCCGCCAATCAGACATTCTTACTACAAAACACATACAGCTGCACACTAAAATGCTAAAAATGAATAAGGGAACTCTGGTACCGCATTACTGCTATATGAATATTTGAAAAAAGAGATATTTAAGCTTATGTTTTGGCCAATGCATGTGAGCCCAGTCACCACGGCAAGGTATATCTCTATATAGTGGGAATCTAATTTGAAATGCCTTTTTGATATATCAGGTAAAATATATCTTTGTACTGTGTTAGCCAGTAGGGATAAAAAATTATTTAAAAGAACTGAAGTCCTCAGTGGTTGATACCTTTTAATGGCTAACTGAAAAGTTGGTAATAATAGCAAGCATTCGAGACTACTCAGGTCTCTTCATCAGGCTCAGTATAACACGAAATCTGAAGAGTCACATAAATACACAACATATGTGACTCTTCAGATTTTGTTATATTGAGCCTGAAGAAGGGACCTGAATAGTCTCGAAAGCTTGCTATTATTACCATCTTTTCAGTTAGCCATTAAAAGGTATCAACCACTGAGGACTTCAGTTCTTTTAAACAATTTTTGATATATCAGACATTCATGACCTATCCTAAGGATAGGCTAGCAAAGTATTGGACAACCTCTTCAATACATTGGTTTCCCTAAAACACCCTCCAAAACCAACGTTACCCCCCTAGGGAAGGAAAGGAGAGGGGAAAAAAAGTAGAAAGTAGATATTGTTGAGTGTCCCCCTCCTCCCTTGAGTAAACCTGCACATTCACTGATTAACATACACTGAACTCATGCCAGGAAGAGAACAAATAGCGGTCATACAGGTCCCAGGTCTGCAATAAACAGCTAGAGAAGACTGCACACAAGGGAAGTGGGGGGAGAGGGAATCAGCATGGTGACTTTGAACCTGATATGGCTCTGTTCCCAGGCTTTGTAAGTGGAGAGAACAGGCATATACAGAATATCCTGGCACATGCCAGTCGTGCTAAAAGCAACAAGCAAATCTTTCTCCAGCACACAAAGGACAGTTGAGAATTGGCATGATAACTGTATATTTAACAGCATCCCTGAAACAATTAAAAGTATACAACAAAGGTTTTTTTTCCATTCCCTGCATCCAAGGTATGTACCGTGTGATGTACTGTAGCCCTGGAAGGCATTCATTCCGAGAGGTTAATAACAGCCTCCTTTCTCTTTAGGTTGGTAAGATAGCTGTTGATTCTGCTACAGGGCAACAAAGATGGTAGACTGCCAGATTTTTAGCGGACGCAAAGAGGATTAAAAAATAACATTTAATTTACTTTGTAGTGACTGAAAAGAGGATGTGCTTCATATACTTGATCGGCTACTGTGGAAAATATACGTTTCTTGCAGCCTGTTTGCTTGATCAGTATACATCTGAATACCACTAAGGCGGGCTTTGCACACTACGATATGGCAGGTGCGATGTCGGTGGGGTCAAATCGAAAATGACGCACATCCGGCGTCGCTGTCAACATCGTAGTGTGTTACATACGATTAACTAGCGCAAAAGCGTCGTTATCGTATGATCGGTGTAGGGTCCGACATTTCCATAATGCCGCTGCTGCGACGGTACGATGTTGTTCCTCGTTCCAGCAGGCAGCACACATCGCTGTGTGTGAAGCCGCTGGAGCGACGAACATCTCCTACCTGCGTCCCGGCCGGCTATGCGGAAGGAAGGAGGTGGGCGGGATGTTTACGTCCCGCTCATCTCCGCCCCTCCGCTTCTATTGGCTGCCTGCCGTGCGACGTCGCTATGACGCCGCACGACCCACCCCCTTAGTAAGGAGGCGGTTCGCCAGCCAGAGCGACGTCGCAGGGCAGGTGAGTGCATGTGAAGCTGGTGTAGCGATAATGTTCGCTACGGCAGCAATCACAAGATATCGTACCTGCGACGGGGGCGGGGACTATCGCTGCAGCGTCGGTAACACATTGTTACCGATGTCGCAGTGTGCAAAGCCCGCCTAAGGCTATGTGCGCATATTGAGTTTTCGGTTACAGAAATTTCTGCAGCATTTTTTAATTTCTTGGCAGGAAAATCGCAGCACAAAAACGTGTTTTGCCGCTTTTTTCCATGCGTTTTTTATGCATTTTTTATTGCTTTCAATGGGGAAAAATGCAGGCAAAAATGCTGAAAGAAGCTGCAGATTATTTTCTGCACAAAATCTGGAAGGAAAAAACTTCAACTCAACATGTGCTCTACAGTTCAGGTTTCTCATTGACTTATTGCCATAAAGATTTGCTTGCAGTTTTGTGACAAAACTGCACTAAAAAACAAACCGACTGTGTTTGACAGCCTTATACTTTGCTGACAGCAAAGAAGTAGTTTAATGGGGACCTGAATGTTCCCAATTCTAACTTGACATCCAGTGAAATGATCCTGCTCTTAGCAGTGATTTTTGTCAGGGTGTGTCATGGTGGCTTAGGGACTCACTAGCTTAGTATGCTACTCCGGAGTATGGTACTTCGGAGTCATTAGAGGCCACCATGGCCCTTGCTGTAAGCGTAGATAGTAGAGATGAGTGAATCTGAGGGTTGGTTTTCATACCAGACACATACTTTACAAATAAATTAGAGTTCGGGTTCAGAGTTTAAGTATGGACACCACTTGCGCAAGCATCGTGGTGCCCTGCTCACCCTCCCCCAGAAGTGTTCTGTTTATGGCTGGCTGCATATGGGTGGAGACACAAACTGTCAATCAATAAGACGGACCCCTTTTTTTCTCTAACTTTGGGGAGTGTCTTATAATCCAGTGCGTCTTATAAACCAAAAAATACGGTAATTTAAAAAAAAAAACAAAAACAAAAAAACGCAATGGGTTCCTTCTATTTTGATACAGACCCAAGATGAACACACGGCTGGGGGCTGCAGCTTGTAGCCGTATGCTTTATCTGCAATGGGTCTCACAATATGGGCAACCCTACTCCAATTTTATTTATTTTACCACCACTGTAGGGATGTAGACAGTGTGTGTGATTCCAACCAATCACTGAGGCTGTCACACAGGGTGGGGGTGTGCTCTGACTGCAACCAATCACAGATGCTGGGACTGACGATGGTCGGGGGAAGCATTGAATATATAAGAGTTAATGAGCATAACACTCCTGATTTAATCCCTATAGCCCTTTTTACCATCATTTTACAGCACAATGCTCTAGTCCCCATGGACTTAAATGGGGTTCGGCATCCAGGCAGATGTTCGGGTTCTAGTCCAGTCCAGAGCTGAACTTTTTCTTTTTTTTTTAAGTCCGGCCATACCTGCCAAACCAGAACATCTGTGGATTTGCCCATCTCTACTAATTAACAAGAATTCAACCACAGGTAAGTTGAATTACTAATTTATCAGGATCCAAAACACACATTAAGGCCACTTTTGGCCAAGTAGGACTAATGATCTGAACCCAATCTGGAATTCTAAAGAGACAAGTTGTTGTTCTCACTCTCCTTCCAGCATCCAAGCTCTGAAAGAGGTTGTTTATCAAGTATGGAAATAGGTGGATGTTGCAATATATCGCCATTAGAGGTGAGTGAACCTGAGGTTCAGTTTTCAAACCAAACAGCAAATTTAAAAACCAAGGTTCGGGTTCGTGGATCGGATGCTGTACGTGCGAACAAAACTCGTGCGAGCATCGTTGTGCTCCGGTACACTTGGTGCTCAGCCCTGTGCGAGCTGCATGCAGTGTTTGAACGGTGCACACTGGGGGTAACAACAGCGTGATTAGATATAGTGTGCAACAACGGAAAAAAAAGGAAAATTCCCACCCCCCTCCATCCCCCAGAAGTATTCTGCTTATAGCTGGCTGTATGTGAGCGGAGACTCAAACTGCCCCTCAGTGACGTGATCCAGGGTTCGGGTCAAGCTCGAGCCTGTGGAGCTAGGCTCGTTTGCTGCCGGTGAACCGAACCTCAACAGAACCGCTCATTTCTATTTGGGATCAAGTTCATTCCATGCCTAGAAGACTGGGTGCTGTCCTTAAAAATCATAGAGGTCATATCAAATACTAGATATAGTAGTTATTGATGTGGGGTTCAACTAATTTGAGTAAAACTGAAGAATTTGTAATGAGTTATATTATAAACTTTAATATTATGGTTAAAAAAATGCTCTATAAAACTCAGTTTAGTCAAAAATTTGGAAATTATTCTTGTGTTCAGTGACATATTGAGTAAAATGTTACTTTTCATAGGGGGTGTACTCATTTATGCTGTGTACTGTAATTTGAGATGGATAAACTTTCCAAAAAGACTATGTAGCCATAACACTAATTTTCAAAGTACACACACCAGCCTCACTAGGTCTAAGACATTTATTTCATCAGATTGCTTTGTAAAACATGGTGACAGATCTTTAATTATATTGATTTAAGCGTTTTAAGATTTTCATTCGTTTGTGTGGTCCAATGAGAAATGTATTTTACAATTGAAGATGTTTTTTTTTCTTTTCAATTAGGTGTTTATAACTAGATTTTAATCCTTGACCTCATGACAATATGGGTTGCTATGACAATGAGGTGGGATTATATGAATATTTACATTCATATTTTATAGATGCCAATAAAAATCTGTTTTAAGTACATATTCTGTGAAGCAAATCTGTGCTAAACGCTCAAGGTCATATGAAGGTTATTAGGAAAAAAAAGAGAAGATAGATTAAGTGTGGAACTGACAGCAAAAATCTCAGTACCAGGGAGAACTGCAATATCACTGCTAGGGTATATTGAACATATGGAGTCCATCCCTGCCCACACATACTCCTTGTATGCAAAGGACTGAACAGCTGGAAAGCCTCAACTTCCATAGAAATGTAATGTTTTCATTGCTGCTTTGTGTATTACTAAAGCTATGGAAATGGACTAAGAACTGATA
The DNA here is from genome assembly GCF_048569485.1 of Anomaloglossus baeobatrachus. Taxonomy (NCBI): domain Eukaryota; kingdom Metazoa; phylum Chordata; class Amphibia; order Anura; family Aromobatidae; genus Anomaloglossus; species Anomaloglossus baeobatrachus. The sequence continues at coordinate 126,545,127 of NC_134354.1, forward strand.
TGTTATAGATTTGTTGCAAATGAGAAATACTTAATAAAGTATCTGTTTTCTAACCTTAATTCTAAATAACATTTTATATTTCAAGAAATAACCGGGGTGAGATTTTACATATCATATATAGGTGTCACGAGTGTGTCACAGATATCTGGTTTCTGCGAATAGAAGATCACAACGTTTGGCTGTGCGAAATGCTCCCTGACTTTCTATTGTTCCTGCTGTCAGTATTCATTGTACTAGGTAGTTTTCCTGCTGGATTTTCATCTCTCCCCATTTAAGACCCAGCAGGTGCTCGCTTTCCACCCAGCTGCTGATCATCAGTATTCTCTTGGTGCTTAAATACTCCCTTATTCCCTGGACAGGTGCTGGGGATATTATTCAGTTCATTCTAGCTCTGGTTGCAAGCAGATAGCCTGCTCTCATCTGTAGTATCGTTGCTGAACTCCTGCCTGTGTCATCTGTGGATAAGTGGCCCATGCTTCTTACCCGGTGTGTCCTCATTGTGTTGTCTTTTAGTATTTAGTGGGGTTGTTGAAGAGCTCATCCCACCCATTCCTTATTTAGGGCCCAGCACTAGGGATACCTAGGGTCAGGTATACGGCTCGGCACATAGGTGTGAAAGCTATCTAGGGTGGTGAGGGACCCCAGGGACCAGCTGTAGGTTTGGTCAGGGGTCACCATCCCCCCCTTCCCTAGATGTAGGGGACCCCTTCCCTTACCTTTCGCCACTTGCTTGGTACTTCTCCGTACATATTGTGTCAATAGGTTACTACTAGATAATCAAGCTTTGATTTCACATGAAAAAAAAATTGGGTCATGTCATATATGACATACACATATTGCTGTGTCACATTTCACGGGAAGTTGCTGTTTTACATTTCTATTGCTGCCCATTGATCCTGGCATAATATTTCTGGAAATTGACTGTTTTAGATGGACTAAATGGAGGGAACATTTCAAAAGGTAACGCTTGTGTGGCGCCCCTGTGGCTCTGGATGCCACAGTGTACTGCATATCAATTAAGGTGTGGTATCCATCTCAGGTAAGGGGGGGGGTTAATCACCGGTGTTCCACATTCACACTCTACATTCAGCTTAGGAGCCTTCTCACAGGGTGGGATGGCTCAGGGTAGGCAGGGGGATGGCCATTACGATCATGGGACTTCCCCGGTCACTGAAGCCAGCTACCTGGGGGGCAGGGCCCACTTGGGGGTAGAAGTAGGCGCAACACATTCAAACACTTAGATCCGTAGGGACCATAGTTCTGACAAGGCACATCTGGAACTTTTGGACTTTACTAGGCCCGGGGCTTAGAGCGGGAGCTCAGCCAGGTTACCTAACTGCTGAAGGGGACATCCTAGGAATAGGACACGCTCTCTCTCTTTCTCTCTTCAAACACCGGTGGTGGCCCCTTTACTTGCCTGTAATTGACTGGAGCCCACGACAGCAGAGACCAGCACCTGCGTGCAGCTTGAAATCAGTGAGTAAAAGAACCTGGATCCGCAGTTGCCGACTCAAACTCTGATTAGTGACGCCGTCACCCAGCGCTCCAGCACTCCCAAGGGACTGTCAACCCACCGTTATCCACCCGGGGCCCGCTCCGCCTGTGGGGAGTGATACTATCCCGGCTGCCATAACACCTGCCCCAGAGAGGAACTCTGCAGCAGCGGCTACTCCTTGGCAGCAAACCACAGGTGGCGTCACGACAAACTTTCCCTATTCACCCCGCTTCCACACCATTTGTGGTCCGCCTCAGGGCAACGGAACCGGGCAAAGCCACCCATGACATCGCCTGACCCGACCCGCGACTGCCCGGGAACGAGTAGGTTAACCACCTGCCCCGTGGGGCGCTACACTTGGCAAAACCAAGGACTTTTATAGATGTAACGCATACCCTACGCATACATAATGGAGAATGGATAAATTATACCTTGGAAACCCAACAAACTCTGCAACCCAGCTATATACTATGAAGGACATCAGAGGACAGCAGTGGTCTCAGTGGTTAGCAATGTTGCTTTGCATCGCTGGGATATGGTCTTCAAATCAACATCTGCAAGGAGTATTTGTGTTGGTTTCTTCCGGGTTCTTCAGTTTCCTCCCACACTTCAAAGATATACTGATGGGGAAATTAGATTATGATCCCCAATGGGGACAGCGATCATGATATCTGTAATCGATATGGAATTAATGATTCCATATGAATGAGTAAAATACTGTATGTCCTTTTACTTTTTCATGGGCCATGCTTCATCTTTTCCTCAAGTGACCTAGGCAAGACCAGGAACTTCTTTCTTTTTATATTATTTTGTTTTCTGGGTTAAACACAAAAAGTGGATTGTGCAGTTACACCTTTGCTCAACAACAATTGAATAAGATTCTTTATAATTCCTTCCATTTTAGGCATAAATTCCAAAATTCATTGTAGCATATGTGCCCTTACTACATCTGCTTTTGTCGCTGGATGGCGCAGCCCTGATCTGGCGGTTGTAGTTGGGCAACTCTAGTAGTGTATTTAAGCTTAAAGGGACTCTGTCCGCACAGGATGACTATTCATGCCAAGTACAGGCCCTCTGTGCACCCGGGAGGGGCTCATAATTTAAATAGACCTTCGAACCTGCTAGTTTTACATCTACTTCCATCCTTCTTTGGCTCTATGAAGCCAGAGCTGTCAATCAAAGAAGGGGGGAGGTGGTTGGAGATATAGGGGAAAATAAGCAGATGATATGGTGTATTTAAAATGATTAGTCCAGCCTTGATGCACCGAATGTCTGTACTTGGTTTGAACAGTTATTCTGTGCTGACAGAATCCCTTTAACTTTTAAATAGCTGGGACTTGTTGTCCCTCCTCCAGTCCATCTATGTAATTCACTTACTGCTGTAAGGTATGGGTGGGGTTCATCCCTAGGTTAACTCCCAGCAGCCAGTCTCTGGATGTCAGTTATAGGTTATACTTACTCTAGTTCACACCTGATTAGAAATGAGCGAACCCGAGGTTCAGTGTTCCGAACACAGACTTTACAGAAAATACCCAGAGTTCGAGTTTGGAGATTGGATGCTTTACATATGTAAACCACTTGCTCAAGCATCGCTTGTACACTAAGAGCGAGCCGCTTGAACGGCTCACAACAACGGCATAATTGGATTTAGTGTGCACTAAACAAAACAAAAAAAATGGGAAAACCCCACCCACACGCTCCCAGCAGTAATCGGTTTATAGCTGCATGTATGTGGGCAGAGACCCAAACTGCCCAATTAGTGACTTCCAGTGGGGTTCAGGTTAAGTCTGGGACCTAAACCAAACTTTTTCAAAAGTCTGGCTTCACAGGTCTGCTCATCTCTACTATTCCTGAGCCTTTGCTCTGCCTCAAACTGTTTATTCTCATCCTTGACATCAGCTTGTGTTTTCACCACCTTCTTTATTTTACTCCTGGTTTTGTCATAGCATGCTGAGTATTCTCTGGCAGATCTCTCCAGCGGCCAACAGCCACACCCTGGATGCCACCCTTGGGGCACTGCATAAGCCCGGACCTCTATATAGTAGTTAAAGGGTGAAGGTCAGGGTTCCCTAGGCATACTACATAGAGAAGATTACACAAAGCCTTGTCTGGGGAAGTCTTTTTAAGAGCTACCAGCCTTCCACAGACTGTGTGCTCCATTATACCCATGCAGTTTTCAAAAACTTGAATGTTTCCTATTTGGGACAGACACAAAGAATCTCTTAACACTGTAATATTGACATTAAGTAAAGCATAATACCCATTTTACTTAATGTCAGTTATGACATTGCATTGTGAGGTAACAGTGAACCTCTGTTCTCATCACGGCCTGGAAAACCAGGTAAAAAATACACCTGCCTGTCTGGTACGCCAGTATTTCAATTCTAAAATATTTATCCATAACCCAGATTCCAAAACAACCAAAAAACATGAGCCCTCTCATTCTGAGCAGGACAGATCCCAAAACAAAATGCTTTCATGTTCTGCAGGGGTTTCAAAAGAAGCCCGCAAATGTTCACTGCACATGACTATTACTAGATTCATGTTCTTCCTTGTGAGGGTATAAAGTGTATATTTATCTAGTGTTGCATTCCAAATATGTGGCGCCCCTGGTGCTGATATTTTCATTTGTTTGAAGACACGTGGAGAGATTCAAAACTCTTGGCATAAGGTCTGATGGTTCCCCCACAGATCTCAATGAATCTTCTGTGAAGAGTAATTGGTTAAAAAAACCCTGTAATATTGTGGATTACATTTTGTGGTAGTAGCTGACGAAAAAAAGAACAACAAAACAATATAAACCTCCTACCTTCTTATGACCCAGACGCATTAAAGCTGACAATGGACTCATTGTACCCAAACCAGCTGGGGATGATGTGACTAGGACAACTAGTCTAAAAAGCTGGTCACCAGTGGCTTCTCCCTGTCCCACTCCCCTAGACTGCCTGGCCTCTCCCTCATGTGTGTATAGGGAGAGAGCTGTGAGTCAAGGGACGCAGGACCTATTGGATTAGACATCCTTGACGCATCAGCCACTCTTATATTTTGTCTGAAAATGGGGAGTTTCAGAATAATATATACATAGCCGCAATAACAGCTGAACCATGATTCATGCTGCTGGTTGCTTGGGCGGCCTGAATCAATCGTCAGGTTCACTTTAATCATATTTAATTTATACTGACAAAAATATCAACTTTATACAACAAATATCTCTACTGCGAGTTCACATTGCATTATGTATGCCTAGGAGACGGTGGAGCTCAGGTCAAGAGACGGGTCTGGGCATCTCAGTCCATAGTCAGCCAGTCAATGCCTGATGTGGGAAACCGTCCTCCTAATTACGATGGGAGAAAAATGTCTGGTTGTTTGTAGCCTGATAATCAGCTTGAACGTGAATGTGAACCTTATAAATACTCAGGAACCCAATGAAATCCATAGACTTCTATCATCATGGTAATGTCCTGTGACTGAGCTTATATAACGGCACATCTATAAACATTTATGACACATGCCTGTTTCTTCAAAAGAAGTTATGACTGACTGTTGTGTCCTGAAGTCTAATTCTAGACGAAGAACATCGTCATAAGCCTGCACACCCTGATAGACCAAGCAAGTATGATTATTTAATAGGGAAAGTAAATACAGCAAGGCCTTGTTAAAAAGGACCTATCATCAGGTCAAAAGTGGCCAGTTTTGCTGCTGCTTCCATGATTATTACGGTACATAGCACTTTATATAAATACTGAGGCACTTTATTGAAAATACTGTTGGAAGCACTAAGCACTTTATAATTATGATTTGGTGCATTTCATGGGGTATGAGACTTTATCATGAACTAACATTGTCCATAAGACATTACTGTATTTAATTTAATATTGCCTTATTTGTGTGTGACTGGTGATTGCTGATTGAGGTTTTTCTGCACTCCCCCTTTTCCCAGACCAGCTGCACTTGGGAACAGCAGAGGGAAAGAAGGGTGAGCCATCGACGAGCGGGGTCGCCATTGCGTCTAGGTGTAGGGTGCCAACCTCCGCGGCAAGGTAGGGCAATAACAGGAATCATTTTGGCCACACCCCTTATTGCACTGCAGTAATTGTCTATTTTTCCATTCACCACTGTAAACTATGTGATGGGCAAGAATAATTTGTTTGTCTGACTATAGCAGTGTTTCTCAACTCCAGTCCTCAAGACCCACCAACAGATCTTGTTTTCAGGTTTTCCTCAATATTAGACAAGGAATAATTCCATCACCTGTGCAACATTAATGAAAGCCTGAAAACCTGATTGAGGAAAACCTGAAAACATGATCTGTTGGTGGGTGTTGAGGACTGGAGTTGAGAAACACTGGACTATAGGGACTTATAAATATCTGCTTGATGTGCAAAAAATACCTCTTCTCCCATTGATATACTAAGTTGCTGTGCATTCAGCACTGATTTTTGGGAGACTTTATGAGGTTCATTTTTTGATGGTCTATTTGCACTCAAACATTGTCCTATGTCCCCAGTATGTGTTTTTTGTTTGTGGGGAAGATGTGGTTTTAATTGAAATATTAAAATTGATGTTTTAGGGGTTTTTCTTTTTGGTCTTTATGTCAATTACCCCTGATATATACTTTTCATGGTTTATTAAAATAAATAAAAGCAAAACAGAGGCAATACTCAGGGGGACAATGGGAATAAAATAAGAACAAAAAACTTTTTTGATCTGGTAACAGGTTAAATAAAGTCAGTTCTCTGGATTCCATTAACTGCCCAGATAGTCTGCAGGAGGTAATATGCTAAAACGAGAACGTGTCTGCTTCATCTGGTCATATGGACTAAACTAGTGATGGGCAGTCCGGTTCTTTTTGGTGATCCGGTTCCCATGGCTCCACTCACCAAAAAGAGCTGGATCTTTCAGATCGTTCTCGGCTCCTTATTAAATATGTGTTCCCCCAAGTGAACACATATTTAAGATTATAGTGACTCCGCAAAAACCCCGCGCACCTGCGGCTAAACCCCGCCCACTTTCAAGTGACCAATTAGATTGTTGCGTAGGCGGAGTTTAGCCCCGTGTGGGCGTGGTTTCAGCGGCAAAAAGAGGCGTTTAGATATTTTAGTGGCTCTCATTGGTGATCCGGCTCCTGTCAGTCACTGCAGAGAGCCGGATCTTTGTGTCGGATCGTTCGTGACCGACACATCACTAGACTAAACAATCTCCACATGTTTTTCTTCCCATTGTGCCTTTAATATTCTTTCGTCACACTTGGGCATTGGTGCTTCCTGCCCTTTTGCACTTTACCTGCCCAAACTTGAGACATCTTCTTTCTCTTTCTTCAATTCCTGTTGTCTAGATATACTGTATAGAGGAAAACCCTGGCATACATACAGTGTAGATTGCATTTCCAATGCTGACATGTCTTCAGTGCTGTGGTTTTCCAATCCCAAGAAAATACGTGTTTGAACATAGTCTTGTGTGATGCAGAATGGTGGATGTGTCATTGCTGGGGAACATATGAATTATTACAGACTGGGAACATATTTGGTTCCAAAAATAGATGCGTAAGCATGTGCAGAGAAATGCAAGGATAGAACGAGGCAGTGACTCCACAACGAGTGTACGTGAATCCTTTCAATGTATATTTGTGTAATAGAAAATAGACTAAAAATGAGCAATAGTGCCTCATACAGGCTACTATTTTCATTATCTACACCTACACACAAAAATAGCCAATACAAAATGCACAATATAAAAGTGAAACATTAATGAAAGATTAAGACCAAGATAAAAAGTAATGGAAATAGTGCAATAAGCACCACTAAACGGCACCCCCCCCGAAGGCTGCTTGCCGAAACACATGTTGGGTCTGGTGTCGGCACGGCAGCAGGATATGCCCTTAGGTAAAATGCGTATTTAATTTTATATATATATATATATATATATATATATATATATATATATACATACATACAGTCATATGAAAAAGTTTGGGCACCCCCTATTAATGTTAACCTTTTTTCTTTATCACAATTTGGATTTTTGCAACAGCTATTTCAGTTTCATATATCTAATAACTGATGGACTGAGTAATATTTCTGCATTGAAATGAGGTTTATTGTACTAACAGAAAATGTGCAATCCGCATATAAACAAAATTTGCCCGGTGCAAAAGTATGGGCACCTGAACATAAAAGTGACATTAATATTTTGTAGATCCTCCTTTTGCAAAAATCACAGCCTTTAGTCGCTTCCCGTAGCTTTTAATGATTTCCTGGATCCTGGATGAAGGTATATTTGACCATTCCTGTTTACAAAACAATTCCAGTTCAGTTAAGTTTGATGGTCGCCGAGCATGGACAGCACGCTTCAAATCATCCCACAGATGTTCAATGATATTCAGGTCTGGGGACTGGGATGGCCATTCCAGACATTGTAATTGTTCCTCTGCATGAATGCCTGAGTAGATTTGGAGCGGTGTTTTGGGTCATTGTCTTGCTGAAATATCCATCCCCTGCGTAACTTCAACTTCATCACTGATTCTTGCACATTATTGTCAAGAATCTGCTGATACGGAGTTGAATCCATGCGACCCTCAACTTTAACAAGATTCCCGGTGCCGGCATTGGCCACACAGCCCCAAAGCATGATGGAACCTCCACCAAATTTTACTGTGGGTTGCAAGTGCTTTTCTTGGAATGTTTTTTTGCCTCCATGCATAACGCCTTTTTGTATGATCAAACAACTCAATCTTTGTTTCATCAGTCCACAGGACCTTCTTCCAAAATGTAACTGGCTTGTCCGAATGTGCTTTTGCATACCTCAGGCGACTCGGTTTGTAGCGTGCTTGCAGAAACGGCTTTTTTTGCATCACTCTCCCATACAGCTTCTCCTTGTGCAACGTGCGCTGTATTGTTGACCGATGCACACTGACACCATCTGCAGCAAGATGAAGCTGCAGGTCTTTGGAGGTGGTCTGTGGATTGTCCTTGACTGTTCTCACCATTCTTCTTCTCTACCTTTCTGATATTTTTCTTGGCCTGCCACTTCTGGGCTTAACAAGAACTGTACCTGTGTTCTTCAATTTCCTTACTATGTTCCTCACAGTGGAAACTGACAGTTTAAATCTCTGAGACAACTTTTTGTATCCTTCCCCTGAACAACTATGTTGATCTGAAATCAAAGATTATTCATTTGAGAGTTGTTTTGAGGAGCCCATGATGCCACTCTTCATAGGAGATTCAAATAGGAGAACAACTTGCAAGTTGCCACCTTAAATACCTTTTCTCATGATTGGATACACCTGCCTATGAAGTTCAAAGCTCAATGAGGTTACAAAACCAATTTAGTGCTTTAGTAAGTCAGTAAAAAGTAGTTAGGAGGGTTTAAATCAAGAAATTGATAAGGGTGCCCATACTTTTGCACCGGTCAAATTTTGATTAAATGCGGATTGCACATTTTCTGTTAGTACAATAAACCTCTTTTCAATCCAGAAATATTATTCAGTCCATCAGTTATTAGATATATGAAACAGAAATAGCTGTTGCAAAAACCCAAATTTTTATAAAGAAAAAAGGTTAACATTAATAGGGGTGCCCAAACTTTTTCATATGACTGTATATATAAACATACATATATATATATATATATATATATATATATACACATATACATACACACACACACACACACACACACACACACACACACACACACTACTTTAATTCATTATTGTCTTTTACCTATTCAATTGTTCTCTGTTATCACCCCTTGATATATTGATACCCTGTAAGCTATTCTCTTTGACTACTCACATCATGGACTTTCTTGACATCTATATTTAGATGTCTCTGTTCATCAATTTACACTTTTACTATTATTGAAATCTATCTAGAACTTGCACTTTATTTTAATTTTCACTTTAATGAACCCTATTTTGGTGCTTTTTTCACACAATTTTCTATATATTATACATCTATTATATATTGACACTAATTTATAATTTATATTTTCAAGATATTTTATAAGTATAAATTCATGTATCATTTGTAACTTGTGGTATTGCCACTGTACTATTGCTGCTATACAGGTACAGACACTATTTATGGGTGTGTATTGTTATTCATTTTTCTGTATCTCATACATTATATTTATTGGTATTTATTAACATTGATTGTACTCCTTTTTGTATAACATTTTGTAGTCGACTACGTTCGGGTGTTCGTCTGCAGAAAACATATATCTGCAAAAATGGTGCAAGACAGAGCACACTCTAACGGAGTCTGCTCCATTATAGTCAACGGCCCTGTCGGCACATGTGTCCGAAACATGTTTTGCGGGGAGGGCAGTTCGGACGAATGCCCCGACGGGACCACTGAACGTAAGTAAAAACGCAATGTGAAAGGGGCCTTAGCCACGACCGACAGTGGAGGTTTTTTTTTTCTTCAGCCAAACACTTGAGGATCCTAGCCCTATCAACGTACTCATACTGTGTGTCCAAAGTGGAAAACAGTGAGTGATGCTGATGATGCCATGTCTGTACATATCATCCATCTGTTCTATGTGCAGACGTAATAGTGTTAATATCACCTCCCACAGTAGGCAGACATGGACAACCCCTTTAAATACGTAATAGCTCTTTCATAAAATGTGGCTAAAGTTTGCTATAAGTGCTGAATTTGCTGCCCCGTCCACAAAAGTTGAACAATTATTTTTATGGGAGGATTCTCCTGGGCATCTTTTATCTCTGGTTTACTCTTTCCTGACTACAGAGGCTGACATGGGGGACCTTAAATATATTGAGAAGTGGAATAGAGATTTGGGGACTCCCATTCCTGAGGAGGAAAGTCCTTTACCCTCACCCATAAATTTTCTATTGCCTGCGCCGCACAGGAAAAAAATAGTAAGATTCTGACCCGATGGTACAGGTGCCCGGATACTCTACATGCAATATTTCCAGGGGTTTCAGATTGGTGCTGGAGGTGCGGACGGGAGAGGGGGGCAATGCTGCATATTTGGTGGGACTGTCCATTAATACAGCCTTTCTGGATGTCCGTGTTCAAGGCAAACTCTATAATTAGCGGAGAGCAGTTGGTAGGTTCCCCTCAGATGGGATTAATTTCAATTCTCCCAGGATCACTTACAGTGCTGGCCAAAAGTATTGGCACCCCTGCAATTCTGTCAGATAATACTCAGTTTCTTCTTGAAAATGATTGCAATCACAAATTCTTTGGTATTATTATCTTCATTTAATTTGTCTTCAATGAAGAAAAAAAAAATTGTCATAAAGCCAAATTGGATATAATTCCACGCCAAACATAAAAAAGGGGTTGGAAAAAAGTATTGTCACTGTTTCAAAAATCATGTGATGCTTCTCTAATTTGTGTAATTAACAGCACCTGTAACTTACCTGTGGCACCTAACAGGTGTTGGCAATAACTAAATCACACTTGCAGCCAGTTGACATGGATTAAAGTTGACTCAACCTCTGTCCTGTGTCCTTGTGTGTACCACATTGAGCATGGAGAAAAGAAAGAAGACCAAAGAACTGTCTGAGGACTTGAGAATCCAAATTGTGAGGAAGCATGAGCAATCTCAAGGCTACCAGTCCATCTCCAAAGACCTGAAAGTTCCTGTGTCTACAGTGAGCAGTGTCATAAAGAGTTTAAAGCCCATGGTACGGTGGCTAACCTCCCTAGATGTGGAAGGAAAAGAAAAATTGACGAGAGATTTCAACGCAAGATTGTGCGGATGGTGGATAAAGAACCTCGACTAACATCCAAACAAGTTCAAGCTGCCCTGCAGTCTGAGGGTACAACAATATCAACCCGTACTATCCGTCAGCGTCTAAATGAAAAGGGACTGTATGGTAGGATACCCATAAAGACCCCACTAATTACCCCGAGACATAAAAAATGACAGGCTGGAGTTTGCCAAAACTTACCTGAGAAAGCCTAAAACGTTTTGGAAGAATGTTCTCTGATCAGATGAGACAAAAATAGAACTTTTTGGGAAAAGCCATCAACATAGAGTTTACAGGAAAAAAAAAAAAGAAAGAGGCATTCAAAGAAAAGAGCACGGTCCCTACAGTCAAACATGGCGGAGGTTCCCTGATGTTTTGGGGATGCTTTGCTGCCTCTGGCACTGGACTGCTTGACCGTGTGCATGGCATTATGAAGTCTGAAGACTACCACAAAATTATGCAGCATAATGTAGGGCCCAGTGTGAGAAAGCTGGGTCTTCCTCAGAGGTCATGGGTCTTCCAGCAGGACAATGACCCAAAACACACTTCAAAAAGCACTAGAAAATGGTTTGATAGAAAGCACTGGAGACTACTATTAAGTGGCCAGCAATGAGTCCAGACCTGAATCCCATAGAACACCTGTGGAGAGATCTTAAAATGGCAGTTTGGAGAAGGCCCCCTTCAAATCTCAGGGACCTGGAGCAGTTTGCCAAAGAAGAATGGTCTAAATTTCCAGCAGAGCATTGTAAGAAACTGATGGTTACCGGAAGCAGTTGTTCGCAGTGATTTTGGCTAAAGATTGTGCAACCAAGTATTAGGCTAAAGCCCGCTACACACGCTTCAATATATCTCACAATCCGTCGTTGGGGTCAAGTTGTAAGTGACGCACATCCGGCATCGTTTGTGAGGTATTTGCGTGTGACATCTACGTGCGATCATGATTGAACGCAAAACCGTTGATCGCAAACACATCGTATCTTTCTCTAGAATTGAGCGTTTTGTTGCAGGAACCTAGTGAATTGTAACGTGTGACATCCCTCATACGATTTTGGTGTCTGAGGCTATGTGCGCAGGTGTGCACTCTGCACCGCAGCTTAAAAAAGGTCCGCTTCAGAGCGCAGCTGAAAAGCTGCGTTCTGAATCGCCTCACAATGTCTGTCATTCACTAATCTCTGTCAGTCGGTCACTATCTCTGTCCCTCACTCTCTGTCCATGTCAGTCTATCCCCCTCTCTCATATACTCACCGATCCCCGGCGCTGCACGGCGTTCACACTGCTCCGGCGGCTTTTACTGTTTTGAAAAAGCCGGCTGCCCATTAAACAATCTCGTATTCCCTGCTTTCCCCGCCCATCGGCGCCTATGATTGGTTACAGTGAGACACGCCCCCATGCTGAGTGACAGGTGTCACACTGCACCCAATCACAGCAGCCGGTGGGCGTGTCTATACTGTGTAGTGAAATAAATAATTAAATAATTAAAAAAAAACGGCATGCGGTCCCCCCCAATTTTAAAACCAGCCAGATAAAGCCATACGGCTGAAGGCTGGTATTCTCAGGATGGGGAGCTCCACGTTATGGGGAGCCCCCCAGCCTAACAATATCAGCCAACAGCCGCCCAGAATTGCCGCATACATTATATGCGACAGTTCTGGGACTGTACCCGGCTCTTCCCGATTTGCCCTGGTGCGTTGGCAAATCGGGGTAATAAGGAGTTATTGGCAGCCCATAGCTGCCAATAAGTCCTAGATTAATCATGTCAGGCGTCTATGAGACACCTTCCATGATTAATCTGTAAATTACAGTAAATAAACACACACACGCCCGAAAAAATCCTTTATTAGAAATAAATAACACAAACATATACCCTGGTTAACCACTTTAATCAGCCCCAAAAAGCCCTCCATGTCCGGCGTAATCCAGGATGCTTCAGCGTCGCTTCCAGCGCTGCTGCATGGAGGTGACCGGTGGGCGGGGAAAGCAAGGAATACGAGATTGTTTAATGGGCGGCCGGCTTTTTCAAAACAGTAAAAGCCGCCGGAGCAGTGTGAACGCCGTGCAGTGCCGGGGATCGGGGATTGGTGAGTATGAGAGAGGGCTGCTAACTTCAGTCACTTAGGAGATTGAGTCCTTCACAGGTGACCGCTAATCAGGGCGCGACACAGACAGAGCCGCAGCATGACCGTGAAGTCGGGTGAAGTTCACCCGAGTTCATTCTGACAGTGCGGCTCTGTCTGTGTCTGCTGTCATCTGCCATTCAGCTCTGCTACATGGCTCTGTCTGTGTCTGCTGTCAGCGGCCATGTAGCAGAGCTGAATGGCAGATGACATAGTAAAAACGCATCCCTACACATTACACACGCTTGGCAAGTCAATAAATAAAAAAAAAAAGGTGCCCAATGCATACGTCACAGAACACATGATCTAAAGGATCGCACACAAAATTGATCAATTTAACATAGACTACTAACGCACGTGTGACAGCAAATGACCGACCTACGTGCAATCTCATATTATCCCATATGCAACCTGGGCGTGTCACATCGCAAATGCGATTGTACAACTAATTGCAACGTGTAAAGTGGGCTTAAGGGTGCCAAAACGTTTGTCTGGCCCATTTTTGGAGTTTTGTGTGAAATGATCAATGATTTTTGTTTCATTCTCTTTTGTGTTTTTTCATTGCAAGCAAAATAAATGAAAAAAATTATAACAAAGAATTTGTGATTGCAATCATTTTCAAGAAGAAACTGAGTATTATCTGACAGAATTGCAGGGGTGCCAATACTTTTGGCCAGCACTGTAATTCACAGAACGTGAGCCTCCTGAGATACTGTCTTACAGCGGCATGCATAGTAATTCCAAGATACTGGAGATCGACTGGGGTGCCGTCTGTGACGGAGTGGTTTGCGAAGATGGCCAACATTCACAGGATGGAGTCTCTCACGGCAGACACCAATGACTCAGTGGATACATTCCTTAGGATCTGGACCCCCTGGACCCGGTCTCTTGATTCACTGCCATTTCACAACCTTATAGGTAACTCATAACCTGTTTTGCGTCAGTCCAATGTAGCGGCCAGAGCGCTGGGGCAGTAATCCCTACCATACCTTCCCTCCCTCCCTTTCTGCTGCTCTCCTATTTTTTTTTTCGGCAGTGGCCTCGCCAGGGCCGGCTCCAGTTTTTTGTGGGCCCCGGGCGGAAGAGTCCCAGTGGGCCCCATCCACACGCAGACACACATACGTACACATACATATACATATTTAACGACAAACTCACAAAAATACGTATAGAACTGACATATCTATACAGTCATATACACTGACATACATAGATACACATCATACATGCATACAGACAAACACACACAGCTCTGCTAGATACATACATACAGACACAGCGCTGCTACATACATACACACATAGCTCTGCCACATACATACACACATAGCTCTGCTATATACATGCACACAGCTCTGCCACATACATACACACATAGCTCTGCTATATACATGCACACATAGCTCTGCTACATACATAGCTCTGCTACATACATACACACATAGCTCTGCTACATACACACATAGCTCTGCCACATACATACACACATAGCTCTGCTATATACATACACACATAGCTCTGCCACATACATACACACATAGCTCTGCTATATACATGCACACAGCTCTGCCACATACATACACACATAGCTCTGCTATATACATGCACACATAGCTCTGCTACATACATAGCTCTGCTACATACATACACACATAGCTCTGCTACATACACACATAGCTCTGCCACATACATACACACATAGCTCTGCTATATACATACACACATAGCTCTGCTACATACACACATAGCTCTGCCACATACATACACACATAGCTCTGCTACATACACACATAGCTCTGCTATATACATACACACCTAGCTCTGCTACATACACACATAGCTCTGCTATATACATACACACCTAGCTCTGCTACATACACACATAGCTCTGCTATATACATACACACATAGCTCTGCTATATACATGCACACATAGCTCTGCTATATACATGCACACATAGCTCTGCTATATACATGCACACATAGCTCTGCTATATACATACACACATAGCTCTGCTATATACATACACACCTAGCTCTGCTATATACATACACACCTAGCTCTGCTATGTACATACACACATAGCTCTGCTATGTACATACACACATAGCTCTGCTATATACATACACACATAGCTCTGCTATATACATACACACATAGCTCTGCTATATACATACACACCTAGCTCTGCTATATACATACACACCTAGCTCTGCTATATACATACACACCTAGCTCTGCTATATACATACACACCTAGCTCTGCTATATACATACACACCTAGCTCTGCTATATACATACACACATAGCTCTGCTATATACATACACACATAGCTCTGCTATATACATACACACATAGCTCTGCTATATACATGCACACATAGCTCTGCTATATACATACACACATAGCTCTGCTATATACATACACACATAGCTCTGCTATATACATGCACACATAGCTCTGCTATATACATACACACCTAGCTCTGCTATATACATACACACCTAGCTCTGCTATATACATACACACATAGCTCTGCTATATACATACACACATAGCTCTGCTATATACATACACACATAGCTCTGCTATATACATACACACATAGCTCTGCTATATACATACACACCTAGCTCTGCTATATACATACACACATAGCTCTGCTATATACATACACACCTAGCTCTGCTATATACATACACACATAGCTCTGCTATATACATACACACCTAGCTCTGCTATATACATACACACCTAGCTCTGCTATATACATACACACATAGCTCTGCTATATACATACACACATAGCTCTGCTATATACATACACACATAGCTCTGCTATATACATACACACCTAGCTCTGCTATATACATACACACATAGCTCTGCTATATACATACACACATAGCTCTGCTATATACATACACACCTAGCTCTGCTATATACATACACACATAACTCTGCTACATACACACATAGCTCTGCTATATACATACACACCTAGCTCTGCTATATACATACACACATAGCTCTGCTATATACATACACACCTAGCTCTGCTATATACATACACACATAGCTCTGCTATATACATACACACATAGCTCTGCTATATACATACACACCTAGCTCTGCTATATACATACACACCTAGCTCTGCTATATACATACACACATAGCTCTGCTATATACATACACACCTAGCTCTGCTACATACAGACAGAGACAGACACGCGCGGCTCCGGGGGGGGCATAAATCGGGGTTGGGGAGGGCACATACCGCTCAGGTCACGGTGGAGAGGGGGCCCACACAGCGCCGGAGGGACACGCTGTGCTGGGGGTCGCTGGCTGGCACTGCAACTCTCATCTGTGGGACTGAGCAGGATGCCGGTCTGTAGCTCCGCCCACAGATGAAGTTCAAACCAGGAAGTCTGCGCGCCTTAAAGAGACGGCGCCGCAGATTCCTGCCGAGGACTGCGGTCCCCGGAACTCGGCCCGGGGACCGCAGAACTAAGGAGAGTGGGCCCCGGCCAAGGTGCACCAGAGCTGACGAGGCCGAGTGGGCCCCCCCGGCTCTCCAGGGCCCCGGCATTTGCCCGGGTATGCCGGGTGCTGACGCCGGCCCTGGGCCTCGCTTTGGTTGAGGCGTATTTCTCCTTTGGAAGGAGACTGTTCGTATTATAAATTGTGGTTACATGTGCTATGCATGCCATATGGTAGTTCGTAAGTGAAGATGTGTTAGTTAGGACGTGACATATTTTTCTCTGTAAGTTGACACGAAATAATCACCTATTTGAATCTTCTATTTTTTTTCTGTAAATTGCCTTGTTTACTTTAATAAAGAGAGATTAAACATAAGTGCTGAATTTGGAGAATTTACAGATTAGATACACCTCAGAAGTGTCCGGGAGTGACATACTGTTTGGCAATATGGAAATTATAGTGTTAAACTCATTTGTTAGGAAAAGTCTTGTGGTTTTAAAAGGAACCTGTCAGGTGCAATATGCACCCAGAACCACAAGCAGTTCTAGGTGAATATTGCTAATCCCTGCCTAGCAGTCCCAGCCTATAGAAGCATTGATAAAGAGATCTTTAGAAAAAGTATTTTTAAAGATCCCATATATACTAATGAGAGCAGCGACTAGTCGCAAGGGCGTTAGTTTCCTTGGCTAGTCAGCCGATTAGCATGTTAGTACATCCCTGTGGAAGCGCTAACATGCTAATGATTGTGCGTCAGAGGATGGTCTCACTCACCTCTCCGCTGCCATCACGTTTGACTCCTGGATTTCAGCTCAGTGCACATGACCCCGGACTTTCAATCATGCGCACTATGAAGCTAGATGTACGCATTCCAGCTTCAAACCTGTGTAGTGCGCATGACCAAAAGTCCAGTATTATGCGCACTGAGACGAAATCTAGGAGTCAGATGCAATGGCATTCATTAGCATGTTAGCACGCCCACAGGGACATGCTTACATGCTTGGCTGACTAGCCAAGGAAACTTACGCCCTTGTGACTAGTCCCTGGCCTCATTAGCATGTTATATGGGATCTTTCTAAATACTTTTTCTAAATATCTTTTTATCTATGCTACTAGATTTGGACGGTTAGGCAGGGATTAGCAATATGTACAGAACTGCTCGTGGTTCTGGGTGCATATTGCATCTGACAGGTTCACTTCAATGAATTTGGCACATCTTCGTGCTTCCTATGTACCAAAATCTGAATTACACAGTATTTTGCACCGGACAGGTTCCTTTTAATCATTTGGAGCAGAGTGTAATAACCTTTTAACACTTTTCAGATTACTTTGTTTATCAATACGATGTGAGTGGTAAAAAATCTACAATGCGGACCATCATAATATGGGGTTATATGAATTATTTATCAACATTTTCCTCCCTCAAAATTACTTTCCCATAATAATTGTCTAAGGTTACTTCATTATAGGACTTATGTCTAATTTAAGAGGGAATAAAAGAAAAGCTAGTTATGGGATATTAAACTTGGCCATCATGTCTAAATACATTCCATCCTTTTTACTGACTGCAGATTGGTGATGTTTTCCAGGCAAACATTAATAAGTGCCCAGCAGACACCTAGACAATATTGAAGAGACAATACTGACCCCTACTGGACAGAGCTATGCTGAGAATTGCACAAATTGGCCGATTAACCAGAAACTGCAAAAAGTGAAACTTGTAATTTACAAACCATGGTGTAATATATTTGCAAATTAATTTGCATTTCCATAATATTCATTCTTTGGCTTTTCTATGTTTGATACAATTATTTCCAAGTGACCTAAAATGTCATTAATATGTAGGTCTATGTGTGCAAATATGTATTGATCTGATGCAGCTGCACATTTATGAATAACCATATAAAGGAACCCAACTCTATCTTACACATGGGAACTGTAATATTATAATTATATATATATACACCGGTATATATGTATATATATATATATATATATATATATATATATATATATTACACACAACACTCCATTTTCTGCTGGAGAAAAATTAAATATATGCAGTTGGATTTCTCCACAAACTGCAGCAGATCCTGGAAGTAAAACATTGTACGATCAGCTTTTAAGAAAGAACAAATACATAAAAGAAATATTGCCCAAAATAAGCAACTGCGCCCTTAAGGGTGCATTCAATTTTGTGCAATGAATGACAGGTCAGTAAGGTTAGGGTTAATTCTTTTTCATTTTTACTTAGTCAAAGGGAGATTTCCAGAGTATAAATCTAATTTGGGGCTGCAGCCAAGGATTAGTCAGTCACAAAATGGAGACAGCTTGTAGAGTGTCTGAGATGAGTAAGCAGAATACTATGTACATAAAAGATCTTATGTATCGCTCACCACGGCCAGAAGACGGCCACTATTACCATATGATAGACTTTAATATATACTGTTTAGATTTCAGGAAACAAGAGTAAAGAATTACTTTTTATTTTGTTTAATACATTTTGCGTAGCATTGAAAATTAGGAAACTTTATTAGGATTTTGTAAAATATTTGCATGTAAAGCATCTGCTAAATCCCTGCTTTATAATCCAATTTATTTCCCTGCCTTCAGTTGAATATATCAGAATGTACTGATTTGGAGTACAGATGATTGCAGTGAAAAGGTCAGCTCAGCACCGGTGTACCACCAAGGCTACAATCACACATTCAATTGACATATCGGTGTGTGGTTTGATTTTTTATTTTTATCAGAGAGAGCACACAGACCCAATGAATATGTCCTATTCCGATTCTCTCAAACCGATCAGAATAGGACGTGCTCTGAATCTCACACTCGTTCTGTGATTCTCATGGATATATGAAGAGATACATGATAATCTGTAGTAGTAAAAGTTAAAATGGTCTCTGAGCAATTCCACCAGCCCTTTAATTCTTCCTCAGACTGTGAGCATGTGTGTGCAGTGTTCACTTCTACCCTACTGAAGTATACAGCAGTATCTGTGTATCATATGCGGTGTATATACAGTTGTCCTGGTGTCTCCTATGTGATGTATACACAGCAGTCATTGTGGTTCCTATGTGATGTATACACAGCAGTCATGATGGCTCCTATGTGATGTATACACAGCAGTTGTGACGTCTCCTATGTATTGTATGCACAGTAGTTGGGACATCTCCTATGTAATGTATACACAGCAGTTGTGACGTCTCCTATGTAGTGTATACATAGCAGTTAAACTGTGTTTAACTGTGCGCCATACTGACTGACGCAAACCTGGAAAAGCACATCCATACCACCGAACATCACACGCCTCATAAAAGACGAGCAGTTTCAGCTGTTACGTTGGGGGTACGTTAATTAAATGTTTGACCAAAGATAATCGCCTAATTTTCAGGTCAATAATTTTGTTTGGCCTGCAAATGATGGTATAAATATCCAAAAAACTTCCACATACCTGCTCTATATCACTCAAAGGAGACGAGAGGCGCTGACCTTCTCACTGCCTTCTGTATTTCAGGTAAATATGGCCTGATATCAACTAAATATATAGGGAAAAAGCAGGCACTTGAAGACTACTCACATTTATTTACAAGGATAAAGACAAGTTCCCTAATAAAGTGATTTAAAACGTTTTAGAGCTTTTTCAAGTTGGTCAAAATTAAGAGAAAAAAACCCCAAAAACATTTAGTTACTCCTTAAACATTGAAAAACTGAGTAGTGACTGAACACTGGATTGAGGTCTTGCCACTAAAAATAACTGAATTTACAAATTAAAGGGAACCAGCCACCAGATATGTCCCCAATAAGCTGTGGCCACCACCAGTATGCCCATATATCTATATATATAATTGCCTTATTCTGTCTGTCTGTCTGTCTGTCTTGCTCCAAAATTGTGTCCTTACGGTGACACAAAGCTGATTGGCCGCTGGGCTCGCCATGGCCCCGCCCCCCACACGGATTGGCCGCTCGCCTCGGCTCCTCCCCCCGCACGGATTGGCCGCTCGCCCAGGCTCCGCCCCCCCCCACGGAATGGCTTCTCGCCCCGAGGTGAGCGCATCAAGGTCCTGCAGCGGCGGAACACACACACACGCACACACATAAGAACAGACACACAGACACACACTTTCACTCACACTCAGACTCACACACTTTCACTCACACTCAGACTCACACACTTTCACACACACTCACACACTCAGACTCACACACTCACACTCACACACTCACACTCACACTCACACACTCAGACTCACACGCAGACTCACACGCAGACTCACACGCAGACTCACACACTCAGACTCACACACTCAGACTCACACACTCAGACTCACACACTCAGACGCACACACTCAGACGCACACACTCAGACGCACACACTCAGACGCACACTCACACTCACTCACACGCACACTCAGACTCACACGCACACTCAGATTCACACGCACACTCACACGCACACTCACTCAGACTCACACGCACACTCAGACTCACACGCACACTCAGACTCAGACTCACACGCACACTCAAACTCACACGCACACTCAGACTCACACGCACACTCAGACTCACACGCACACTCACACGCACACTCACTCAGACTCACACGCACACTCAGACTCACACGCACACTTAGACTCACTGTCTGTCTGTCTGTCTTGCTCCAAAATTGTGTCCTTACGGTGACACAAAGCTGATTGGCCGCTGGGCTCGCCATGGCCCCGCCCCCCCTGCACGGATTGGCCGCTCGCCTCGCCTCGGGTCCTCCCCCCGCACGGATTGGCCGCTCGCCCAGGCTCCGCCCCTACACGGAATGGCTTCTCGCCCCGAGGTGAGCGCATCAAGGTCCTGCAGCGGCGGAACACACACACACGCACACACATAAGAACAGACACACAGACTCACACACTTTCACTCACACTCACACTTTCACACACACTCAGACTCACACACTTTCACACACACTTACTCACACACTCAGACTCACACTCTCACACACTCACACACTCACACGCAGACTCACACTCACACTCACACGCACTCAGACTCACACGCACACTCACACGCAGACTCACACGCACACTCAGACTCAGACTCACACGCACACTCAGACTCACATGCACACTCAGACTCAGACTCACACTCAGACTCACTGTCTGTCTGTCTTGCTCCAAAATTGTGTCCTTACGGTGACACAAAGCTGATTGGCCGCTGGGCTCACCATGGCCCCCCCCGCACGGATTGGCCGCTCGCCTCGCCTCGGCTCCTCCCCCCGCATGGATTGGCCGCTCGCCTCGCCTCGGGTCCGCCCCCCCGCACGGATTGGCCGCTCGCCCAGGCTCCGCCCCCACACGGAATGGCTTCTCGCCCCGAGGTGAGCGCATCAAGGTCCTGCAGCGGCGGAACACACACACACGCACACACATAAGAACAGACACACAGACTCACACACTTTCACACACACTAAGACTCACACACTTTCACACACACTAAGACTCACACACTTTCACACACACAGACTCACACACTCAGACTCTCACACTCAGACTCTCACACTCAGACTCTCACACTCAGACACTCACACTCAGACTCTCACACTCAGACTCTCACACTCAGACTCTCACACTCAGACTCTCACACTCAGACTCTCACACTCAGACTCACACACAGACTCACACACAGACTCACACACTCAGACTCACACACTCACACGCACACTCACGCCCACACTCACGCCCACACTCAGACTCACACGCACACTCAGACTCACACGCACACTCAGACTCACTGTCTGTCTTGCTCCAAAATTGTGTCCTTACGGTGACACAAAGCTGATTGGCCGCTGGGCTCGCCATGGCCCCGCCCCCCCCGCACGGATTGGCCGCTCGCCTCGGCTCCTCCCCCGCACGGATTGGCCGCTCGCCTCGCCTCGGGTCCGCCCCCCCCGCACGGATTGGCCGCTCGCCCAGGCTCCGCCCCCCACACGGAATGGCTTCTTGCCCCAAGGTGAGCGCATCAAGGTCCTGCAGCGGCGGAACACACACACACGCACACACATAAGAACAGACACACAGACTCACACACTTTCACTCACACTCACACACTTTCACTCACACTCAGACTCACACACTTTCACACACACTTACTCACACACTCACACACTCACTCACACTCAGACTCACACGCACACTCACACTCACACGCAGACTCAGACGCACACTCAGACTCACACGCACACTCAGACTCACACGCACACTCAGACTCACTCAGACTCAAACGCACACTCAGACTCAGACTCACACGCACACTCAGACTCACTGTCTGTCTGTCTGTCTTACTCCAAAATTGTGTCCTTACGGTGACACAAAGCTGATTGGCCGCTGGGCTCGCCATGGCCCCGCCCCCATGCATGGATTGGCCGCTCGCCTCGGCTCCTCCCCCGCACGGATTGGCCGCTCGCCTCGGGTCCGCCCCCCCGCACGGATTGGCCGCTCGCCCAGGCTCCGCCCCCACACGGAATGGCTTCTCGCCCCGAGGTGAGCACATCAAGGTCCTGCAGCGGCGGAACACACACACACGCACACACATAAGAACAGACACACAGACTCACACACTTTCACTCACACTCACACACTTTCACTCACACTCAGACTCACACACTTTCACACACACTTACACACTCAGACTCACACTCTCACACTCACACGCACATGCAGACTCACATGCAGACTCACACTCACACTCACACTCAGACTCACACGCACACTCAGACTCACACGCACACTCAGACTCACACGCACACTCAGACTCACACGCACACTCAGACTCACATGCACACTCAGACTCACACTCAGACTCACTGTCTGTCTGTCTTGCTCCAAAATTGTGTCCTTATGGTGACACAAAGCTGATTGGCCGCTGGGCTCGCCATGGCCCCCCCCCCGCACGGATTGGCCGCTCGCCTCGGCTCCTCCCCCCGCATGGATTGGCCGCTCACCTTGCCTCGGGTCCGCCCCCCCCGCACGGATTGGCCGCTCGCCCAGGCTCCGCCCCCCCCCACGGAATGGCTTCTCGCCCCGAGGTGAGCGCATCAAGGTCCTGCAGCGGCGGAACACACACACACGCACACACATAAGAACAGACACACAGACTCACACACTTTCACACACACTCAGACTCACACACTCACACTCACACTCTCACACTCACACACACACACACTCACACACTCGCAGACTCACACACGCAGACTCACACACTCAGACTCACACACTCAGACGCACACTCACACGCACACTCTCACACACACTCACACGCACTCACACGCACTCAGACTCACACGCACACTCAGACTCACACGCACACTCAGACTCACTGTCTGTCTTGCTCCAAAATTGTGTCCTTACGGTGACACAAAGCTGATTGGCCGCTGGGCTCGCCATGGCCCCACCCCCCCGCACGGATTGGCCGCTCGCCTCGGCTCCTCCCCCCGCACGGATTGGCCGCTCGCCTCGCCTCGGGTCCGCCCCCCCGCACGGAATGGCTTCTCGCCCCGAGGTGAGCGCATCAAGGTCCTGCAGCGGCGGAACACACACACACGCACACACATAAGAACAGACACACAGACTCACACACTTTCACTCACACTTACTCACACACACACACTCACACACTCAGATGCACACGCACACTCACACGCAGACTCACACGCACACTCACATGCACACTCACACGCACACTCAAACTCACTGTGTCTGTCTTGCTCCAAAATTGTGTCCTTACGGTGACACAAAGCTGATTGGCCGCTGGGCTCGCCATGGCCCCCCCCCGCACGGATCGGCCGCTCGCCTCGGCTCCTCCCCCCGCATGGATTGGCCGCTCGCCTCGCCTCGGGTCCGCCCCCCCGCACGGATTGGCCGCTCGCCCAGGCTCCGCCCCCCACACGGAATGGCTTCTCACCCCGAGGTGAGCGCATCAAGGTCCTGCAGCGGCGGAACACACACACACGCACACACATAAGAACAGACACACAGACTCACACACTTTCACACACACTCACACACTCAGACTCACACACTCAGACTCACACACGCACTCTCAGACACACACTCACGCACACTCAGACTCAGACTCGCACGCACACTCAGACTCACACTCACATCAGATCGCATCCACGTCCTGCAGCGGCGGAACACACACCTCACACACACATAAGAACAGACACACACACATCAGATCACACTCACTCTCACACACACCTCACACACACATCAGATCGCATCCACATACTCACAACATCCCGTGATATTGCTTGCTTCTCGGCGGCGATACTGTGCAGTGATCTTCCAGGACCTGCCGGAGGATCACATGGCCGGAAGCATGTGGTATCTCCGGATGTTGTGAGTGTGTCAGCGCGTATGTGCGATATCGTCAGTGTGTGTGTGTATGCGATCGGATGTGTGTGAGTGTGTGTGTGTGAGTGTATGTGATCGGATGTGTGTGAGTGTGTGTGAGTGTATGCGATCGGATGTGTGTGAGTGTGTGTGTGTGTGAGTGTATGCGATCGGATCTGTGAGTGTCGGCAGAGGAGCACGGCGTGCAGCACAGCTGCTGGGACCGCCCACCGGTGGGACAGGGAGAAGTGGGGTGTGTGTGTGAGTGTATGCGATCAGATGTGTGCGTGTTTACTGTCTGATGTGTGACTGTGGAGCACGATGGGGGGTGCACAGCATGGGGGATGGAGCACGATGGGGGGTGCACAGCATGGGGGATGGAGCACGATGGGGAGTCCGCAGCATGGGGGATGGAGCATGATGGGGAGTGTGCAGCATGGGGGATGGAGCACGATGGGGGGTGCGCAGCATGGGGGATGGAGCACGATGGGGGGTGCGCAGCATGGGGGATGGAGCACGATGGGGAGTGCGCAGCATGGGTGATGGAGCACGTCTGGGAGTGCGCAGCATGGGGGATGGAGCACGATGGGGAGTGCGCAGCATGGGGGATGGAGCACGATGGGGAGTGCGCAGCATGGGGGATGGAGCACGATGGGGAGTGCGCAGCATGGGGGATGGAGCACGATGGGGAGTGCGCAGCATGGGGGATGGAGCACGATGGGGAATGCGAAACATGGGGGATGGAGCACGATGGGGAATGCGCAGCATGGAGGATGGAGCACAATGGGGAGTGGGGATGGAGCACGATGGGGGGTGCGCAGCATGGGGGATGGAGCACGATGGGGGGTGCGCAGCATGGGGGATGGAGCACGATGGGGGGTGCACACCTCCCCCCAAAACACACACACACACTGCCACACACGCACTGCACCACACACCACACTGGGAACCACAAACACCGCCCTACACAGACACCCACACACACAGACAATGCCGCAGACACACAACACCCAACACACAAACACCACGGCACACACAAATATACGCACATACCGCACAACACACACATTGCACAAAACATACCTCCCCCCAAAACACACACACCCACACAAACCGCGCAACACACATACACAACGATACAGACACACAGCGCTCCACAAATAACGACACACAACGCAACACACAAACAACACCGCTCTCACCCCCCGCTACACCCAGAACATGTACAGCCCCTACACAAACACTTGGTAACTACACACAACAACATCTATATATCTATCTATATATATATATATATATATATATATATATATATATATATATATATATATATATATATATATATATAACAAAAATCATACATTAACTACACAATACGTAAATTCTAGAATACCCGATGCGTAGAATCGGGCCACCTTCTAGTATATATATATACATATATATACACACACACACACACACATATATTTTTATATTATATATATATATACATACATACACACATACACACACATACATACATACATTATATATTATATATATATATATATATATATATATATATATACACACACATACATACACATACTAGCTGTAGTACCCGGGCGTTGCCTGGGATAGTAACTGCCTCTTTGTCTCTCTCCCAGTCTGTCTTTCTGTGTCTGTTTGGCTATCTCTTTCTGTCTGTGTGTCTGTCTCTGTGTGTGTCTGTGTGTGTGGCTCTGTCTGTGTGTCAGTGTCTTTCCCTGTCTGTCTGTTTGTGTCTCTCTGTCTGTCTCTCTGTCTCTGTGTCTGTCTGTCTTTTCCCCCCCCCTCTGTCTCTTTTCCCCCTCTAGCTCTCTCTTTCCCTGTCTGCCTTCGTCTGTCTGTCTCTTTGACTGCCTCTCTCTTTCCCTGTCTGTCAGTCTCTGTCTGTGCCTATGTCTGTCTCTTTGTCCCTCTCTATCCGTCTCCCCACCGACATCTTATTACCTCACACATAAGCTTCTTATACTAACAATTTATTTTGTTCCTATAACAACCACTCACAGCTCATATTAATAAGCTGTAGCTCCTATCTCCATTGACTTTAATGGTGACAGGTGTGAAACATAGTCTATGACGTTCCCTGGGGTGTCTGTGCAGAATTTCGTGATTGTAACAGCATCGATGCGAATTCCTTTAGCGGACATACATACACATAATAATATATATATATATATATATATATATATATATATATATATATATATATATATATATATAGAGCACGTGCCCACCATGGAAAAGAAGACTGGAGGCAAAAATCAAGGTGACACGAAGAGAAGTCAGCCAACTCACAGAAGCACAGAAGGGTGTAAAGATCAAGAATAGGACCAAGCTGAACAAGTACAAAGGCCTGACTCCATCTGAAGCCCTAGAGACTGCAAAACAAAGGCTTACAGCACTGGCTGCAAGACTAGGGAGATACACTAGAGAAGCTGAGGCCAAGAGGATACATGCCTTGTTCTCCAAAGAACCATCCAAGGTGTATTCCCAGCTGCAGAATAACAGCACAATAGCAGCAATTCCACCGATAGCAGAGACTGAAGAATACTGGAGGGACATATGGGAGAAGGAAAAAACATACAACACCGCTGCAAAGTGGCTGCAAGATCTGAGAATGAAACACAATAACCACCCAGAACAAGAACCAGTTACCATCACAGAAGTAGACATCCAAGAGCGCATCAAGAACATGAAGAGCTGGACAGCACCTGACCCAGACATGATCCACACCTACTGGCTAAAGAAATTGACAGCAATACATGAACGGCTGGCAAAACAGATGAACCAACTGCTAGAAGCAGGCCACCACCCAGCTTGGCTAACACAAGGAAGAACAGTGCTGATCATGAAGGACCCTTGTAAAGGAACAATTCCATCCAACTATCGTCCAATAACCTGCCTTACAACGACATGGAAACTCCTATCAGGCATCATTGCCACCAAGCTACAGAACCATATGAATCAGTACATGAATCCATCTCAGAAAGGCATTGGGAATAACACCAGAGGCTCTAAGCACCAGCTGCTAGTGGATAGAGCAGTCGCTCAAGACTCAAGATCCAGACAGACCAATCTCAGCACAGCCTGGATTGACTATAGGAAAGCCTATGACTCAATGCCACACACATGGATCTGTGAATGCTTGTCTCTCTACAATGTCAATAGGAAATTAAGAACCTTCCTCAGCAACTCAATGGGGCTATGGAGGACAACACTGGAAGTCAACTCAAGGCAACTAGCACAAGTGTCCATCAAATGTGGCATATACCAAGGTGATGCACTATCCCCATTGCTGTTCTGCATAGGCTTAAATCCCCTCAGTCAGATAATAACAGAGTCTGGCTATGGATACAAGTTCAAGAGTGGAAGCATCATCAGCCACCTACTCTACATGGATGACATCAAGCTGTATGCGAAAAATGAATGAGACATCAGTTCACTGATCCACCTGACCAGGATATACAGCGAAGACATTGGGATGTCCTTCGCACTGGAGAAGTGTGGCCGGCTGGTCATAAAGAGAGGCAAGGTGGCAAAGACTGATGGAGTAGAACTACCGGCAGGGCACATAGTAGATGTACAAACCTGCTACAAGTACCTTGGCATCCCACAGGGATACGGTAACCACGATGAGGAGGCAAGGAAAGCGGCAACATCCAAATACCATCAAAGGGTAAGACAGGTCCTAAAGAGCCAGCTTAATGGGAAGAATAAGATCCGCGCCATCAATACATACGCTCTGCCAGTTATCAGATACCCTGCTGGCATAGTGTGCTGGCCAAAAGAAGAAATGGAAGCTGCAGATGTGAAGACCCGGAAGCTCCTCACAATGCATGGTGGTCTCCACCCCAAGTCAAACACCCAAAGATTGTATACCAGCAGAAAGGAGGGTGGTCGAGGCTTGATAGGTGTCCAAGCCACCAAAATGGATGAAACAAGAAGTATCCAGGAATACATCAGAAATATGGCACCAAAAGATGAAATGCTGAAGGAGAGCCAAAGACAGCAACAACAACAGTCCGAGAAGGAAGAACAAGAACATGAAGTGCCATGGCAAGACAAGCCGCTGCATGGGATGTACCATAGACAGATAATGGAGGTGGCTGACATGAAGAAATCCTACCAATGGCTGGAGAAAGCTGGACTACAGGACAGCACAGAGGCACTAATCATAGCAGCACAAGAGCAGGCGCTAAGTACCAGATCCATAGAAGCAGGGATCTACCACACAAGACAAGACCCAAGGTGTAGACTATGTAAAGAAACCACGGAAACAATCCAACATATAGTGGCAGGATGCAAAATGCAAGCAGGAACAGCGTACCCCGAACGCCACAACCAAGTAGCGGGAATTGTATACAGGAATATCTGTACAGTGTATGGGCTAAGTCCCCCTACGTCCAGGTGGGAGACCCCAGAAAAAGTGGTGGAGAATGAAAGGGCTAAAATCCTGTGGGACTTCAAGATCCAGACAGATAAGCAAGTGGTAGCTAACCAACCAGATATCGTGATAGTAGACAAGGGTCAGAAGACAGCAATGATAATAGATGTGGCAGTGCCTAATGACAGTAACATCAGAAAGAAGGAATATTAGAAGCTGGAGAAATACCAGGGCCTTAAAGAACAACTGGAGAAGATGTGGAAGGTGAAGGTAACAGTGATTCCAGTGGTGATAGGAGCACTTGGAGCAGTGACCCCTAAGTTGGAAAAATGGCTGCAACAGATTCCAGGAGCAACATCTGAGCTCTCTGTCCAGAAAAGCGCAGTGCTGGGAACAACTAAGGCCGGTTTCACACATCCGGCTTTTCGCCGGTTTGCCGGATCCGGCGCTCTCCCGTACAGACAATACAGTACAGTGACAGCGCTGTAACTTCCGGGTCACATGCGCCGGTCACATGACAGCATGTGACCGGCGCTTGTTGCGCTGTCACTGTACTGTAGTCACTGTATGGGAGAGCGCCGGATCCGGCAAACCAGCGAAAAGCCGGATGTGTGAAACCGGCCTAAGATCCTGCGCAGAACCCTCAAACTCCCAGGCCTCTGGTAGAGGACCCGAGAATGAGGAAGGACAAATAACCACCCACAGGGGGTGAGAAGGTAATTTTTTACAATATATATATATATATACACATACACACACATATATATTCATATATATATTCATATATATATTCATATATATATATTCATATATATATATATATATATATATATATATATATATATATATATATATATTCATATATATATATTCATATATATATATATTCATATATATATATATATATATATATATATATATTCATATATATATATATATATATATATATATATATATTCATATATATATATATATATATATTCATATATATATATATTCATATATATATATATTCATATATATTCATATATATATATATATATATATTCATATATATTCATATATATATATATATATATTCATATATATTCATATATATTCATATATATATCTATATATATTCATATATATATATATATCTATATATATATTCATATATATATATATAGCTATATATATTCATATATATATATATATATATATATATTCATATATATATATATATATATATATTCATATATATATATATATATATATATATATTCATATATATATATATATATATATATTCATATATATATATATATATATATATATATATATATATATTCATATATATATATATATATATATATATATATATATTCATATATATATATATATATATATATATATTCATATATATATATATATATATATATATATATATATATATTCATATATATATATATATATTCATATATATATATATATATATATATATATATATATATATTCATATATATATATATATATATATATATATATATATATATATATATATATATATATATACATATATATTCATATATGTATATATATATATATATATATTCATATATATATATATATATATATATATATATATATTCATATATATATATATATATATATATTCATATATATATATATATATATATTCATATATATATATATATATATATTCATATATATATATATATATATATATATATTCATATATATATATATATATATATATATATATATTCATATATATATATATATATATATATATATTCATATATATATATATATATATTCATATATATATATATATATATATTCATATATATATATATATATATATATATATATATATATATTCATATATATATATATATATATATATTCATATATATATATATATATATATATTCATATATATATATATATATATATATTCATATATATATATATATATATATATTCATATATATATATATATATATATTCATATATATATATATATATATATATATATATATATATATATATATATATATAT